>NC_050175.1:1936318-2218818 GCF_008315115.2 Sander lucioperca
GCTCTGGAAAGTAATTGTGTGATCACAACTGGGGGATTAATTATTCATACACATATAGACACACACACCCACACACACACACACACACACACACACAGGCACACAGACACACACAGGCACACACACACACACACACACACACACACACACACATCTACACAGAGCACATACACACAAAGTGAATCTCCTCGACTCTCTTTCTGCATCTCTGCTCTCTTCCTCTAATTGTCTCACTCTCTCTCTACCTTTCTTTCTGTATGTCTCTCTATCATCTGATCTCCTCTCACTTTCTCCATCTCTCATACCACACTAATGGAGTTAGTGAGCACCAAGGATAAAACAATTAAAACAAAATTCATTTGAATGAATTAAGGAGCAGGGAGCTGCAGTAGCTGACACTTGTGAGGCAAGACGAATTATCCTGCATGGCTGCTTTAGTAGCATTTTACAGTGGCTTTGTCCCACCTCATTAACCTGTGTATTAACCCGTAGAGAAGCGTTGTTAGTACACAGTAATGCAAAATAGATGGGGAGTGAATATGTGAGGAAGGAAATGGTTACGGCTCTGTGTTAACGTTGCTCTGGGCCCTTCTGATGGACTCAGGCTTACCCGAGCCTTCGAAGACTGTGTGGTGAATAACAAGTCATATCCATGCATTTTCCAATATTTTCCAGTGAGCAGCAACAAGAGATGCATAAGATCTGCAGCCCGGAAGACTTCAGAGGCTGTTAAGGAAATGCCAAGGCCATCTGTGCTGCTCTAAGAGGGTGTGAAATGAAGATGGAGAGTGTGTCACACTGTGATGAGAGGTCATTACTGGCTCCTCAAATGCAGCAGATTATGTCAATTTTACAGGTCACAGTCTTGTGGGTCACCACATTTTGTATCATCTTCGTCACTGCGACACCTTAACACTTGATAATGAGTCCAGAAGTGTCTGGAGTTCAAATGTGCATTTAGAGCTGTGGTGCTCAGGAACGGCAGCTAAACGGGTGTCGCTGGCGATGATGAGATGCAGCCAGATGGCATCAGGATGTTGCTCCTTGTGCTCGGAGTCGCTGCAACAATCGCTCTGTCTCTCCTGGCAGATTGTCACTTTATGTGTCTATATGTGTCATAATGACTGACTACACTCAGCAGGTTGTGCATCTTGCTAGCTCAATAGCACCGTCAGCGGATGCTCTGTTCTGTAGCTGACCCTGACCTACAACCTCATAATTAGAATCAGAAAGCCTTTATTGTACTTGCATAGGAATGCAACGGAATTAATTGTGGCACTCAGAAAACAGGTTTTCCCTGCAAGGGAGCCATATATAGTTTCAGGGATGTAGAGAGGGATTCATAGTGAAAACTGCCCTGCGTAGAAATAGTGCAGGGGGCGGGTGGCATGATGTTTAAGGTACCGGTGAGAAAATGAAACATGACTAGTTTGAGTAACATTAATGCATTTAAAGGCTAATCAGCCAAGACACTGTACTCGTTAAAATTACTAGGATGGATTAGTGTTTTGTCATGCAGGGCTACTGACGGTCTGAAAACAGCTTTAACAAGCAAGCACTTGGGTCCTTGACTGGACTTTTAAGTTGCTTTCAGCAGTTTGGTCTGTTTTAACTAAACCCTGGAGCGTTTCGTCGAATAGTCCGGTTCATTTGGGGTGGTGTGAAAGCTCATTTGAACTCTGGTGTGGACCAAACAACTGAACTCCGGTCCCCTTGAAAACGGGGGTCTCGGTTCCCTTCCAAGTGCGCTAGAGTTTGGTTCACTTTAGGTGAGAAGGTGAGATTGCAATTTGACCCAAATATAGGAATTGAACAAAAAAAAAACAGTGTATTAACTAGCATATTATTTCAACCTTGCACACAATTTACAGATTTATATATGTTTTTATGTACGATTACTTTCAAATCCATAAACTATTATGGCCATACATCGCTCGTCGTCTGTGTGACAACATATCATCATCTCTCTTGCATCATGCCCGCCCTCCCCTTCACTCGCTGTCTGTCAGCTGCTCACATTGTTAGCTTTCTTCTAAAATATTAGAAACACTAAAGAAGAACTAGAAAACCCAAGACGTTATACATTTGGTGTTGCTCCATTATTTCTGAGACCAGAGTCAGCGAGTTTCACTTAGATATTCTGTCCAATAGACCAGTCAACGTTTCGACCACGTGATATTTGTGCGTGTAGTGTGAATCATCTGGACTATAGACGGCATCTCCTGATCTCTTTCCATCTTGGCGTATTCCCAGTTGTCCCATTCATCAAGTGTGTCCGGATCTCCACCTGATGTCACCGCATTCCTGTTGCTAACACTGTATTCATGGTTTGTCAGTGCTGCACCAAGATTTTGCTTTTACTTCTGGTCACCAAAATCTGACAAAAGAAAACCAACATGTGCTTGTGCCACAAGAATGCACTTGATTGTCCTTGTGTCCATTTTCCTGAAAATGGTGCCCACTGTGTTTTGTAGAACTGAAACCTGGACCTCTCTGTCGGAGGGAGTTTTTTTTTCCAAACATTCCCGTAGGAGTTTCTTTCTTTTTATAACCCTTTTACTGTGCTTTTGAGAACCTTATTGAAATCGAATAGGTGCTGTTATATTGCATTGTAGCTGTAATATTGTGTTTCAGCTGCCTGGCAAAGTGGCTTCATTTCTGTGTTTGGGCTTCATGGCAGCTAACTGGCAGGGAGATAAACTCCATGTGGCCCATGGGAGCGTGGTGATGATGAGCTCAACAAACAGGCTAACAGAGCTAACAGCGCTACAGCACAACAAAGTCTGCTGAACACAGCATGTTCTGTATGTATGGGGAGCAAAGAGAGAGGAGGAGGAGGTGTAAGGTAGGAAAGGAGAGGAGGAACAAGGAGGGAATAGAGGAGGGGGGGGGGTGAAAGAAGAGAGCAGCAGGCAGTGTTAAGGGAACTCTAACAGGCTGGCTCAGCTGTGTTTTAGCTAATGGGTTAACTGGCTACTCTGCTGACTCTCCTCTGTGACTGTTGGGATGAACATTTCACTATACTAGGTTCAATTCCTTTTTCCACAGAGGCAGCTGAGGTCCTCTAAAACAAATCTCTCCAGTCCTGAGAGGTGGAAGGTTGGACATAGCATAAGAACCTTGTTATTATTACTACAGCTTAGAAATATAGCATACACAAGTGAGTAAAACGGACGTCTAAATAAACACACAGCGTTGACAATTTTATTAGACACCACAATGTGGATTGCACACGAGAGAATACACTGTGAAAATGACTGCCCTTTTATTCACATCACATCTACAGATTTTTACATATGTATGGGTCTAGAGAGGCATTGTGTGTGTGTGTGTGTGTGTGTGTGTGTGTGTGTGTGTGTGTGGGCACACTTGATTTAACACCACCTCAAGGGACTGAGCTTTGATTTAAGAGCATCTTCATGGCAACCACAGCAATAGGCACTTTCTGGGTCATGTGATAGCTGGCATCAGTTAGATTTATATATCAACCCCACACACACACACACACACACACACACACACACACACATGCGCGCATGCACATACACATGCGCATACACACAGATGCACATATGTGAATGTGGATAGGTACACTATGTGTGCACAGAAAAGGGAGACAGGGTCTAGTTTGTGTGCTTGTGTTTATATGTGGCCCGCATCTTTGCTCTGTCAACAGTAGAACACAGTTAAACGCTATTTCCACAGAGAGAGGCTGCAGTAATATGTTTTGGACCATAGCTGTAGCTAAGATAAGATCCACGCTACTGCAGCCCACAATCTGATCCTGCCGCCGTGCCAGAGGGCAAAATCCAATTTCCTCCACACTGCGAAAAAAAGAAAGAGAAGCAAAACGAGAAAAGCAAAAAAAAAAATTTGAATCAATGATTAATGCTTTGCAGAGGATGGCTATTTATCTTTTGCATATTCCAGTAGGACAAAGTGTAGCTGCTAATACATTGTTTGTACTCTGAGTAGGTTTTTGGCAGAATAATTGTATGAAAAGGCCTGGCACGTCTTTAACCTGAGCTTTTGCCTTCTTTCACCAGGCCATGTTTGCCTTCTCACAACATGACATTTGGAGCGCAAATTGTCTGGCCTTTCAGAAAGCTGGACTGTCTAGCTCATACTGACAAGACAGACAAAACAGTCTCTCAGATAACTGCACCATCTTCAATTACTAGACTTCTTTGAACTGAATGTTCCTCGGCTGTGCATGTCTGTCACTGCTGGAGATAAGCAGAGGGGCCAACAGTGCAGCTACAACTCGGCTGTTGATTTGCTACTGGACTTTGTCACTGTGTCACTCTGGGTGGGGAGAAGCACTTGTTCACAGGTCAGCATGAGACTACCAAACCAAAACATCATACAGCGGCATGTTAAAGCAATGTGCATGGGGCTGTAGTAAGAGAGACTCTGTATATAAAGAGTTTAGAGGGTGGTTTCTTCAAAACCAAAAAAGCAAGAGCGTAAAGAATGTTTGTCTGCTCTAACAAATAATAATCTCGGAATCCATCGGATGACGATTTAGCCTCTGGTAGCAGTGGCCAATGTTTCTGGGGATCCGGTGTAGTGGATATCAGCACCAATACTTCCTCTTCCGTGCTCCCGTCATTGTTAACAGTCCGACTTGATACTTTTTGTAGGTGTTTTAGGTCCAGACAATAACAGATATCTGCATATAAGAACATATTTAAAAGAAAACGCTAATAAAAAGCTAAATCATCGTCAGACGATAGCCAATGTTCTGTGATTGCATTTTGTTCAATGCGCTCTGCCTCTTTTGCTTTCCACACGGACTGTTTACCTGCATGCAATCAAAGCTCAAATGTGATTGGTCAATACTCCTCGGACTACAAACAGAAACCAGAATGCTTCCGATACTAATATCTTGTCCCGTCGCCTACAGATTCTGCATTCATATGCAACACATTCTCACTCCCAGTGCCTTTGGTGTTTGTTATTGACACAAAAAGTCTCCTTTAACGTCTTACGTGGGGGCTTCCCTTTTGGCGTCATTCTTTCAACGCGCTTGGTCGGGACTCTTGGCGTCAGTTTTTGGCACTCTGGGTCGGGAACGATTTGGCGTAATTTTTCAATGTGCAGGGTAAAACCACTTAGTTAGACTTAGGGAAAGATTGTGGGTGCGGTTAAAAAAATTATGTTTCAGTGACACGCAGAACACAAACGGTCTCCTGGGTGAAAGCCCTGTGTTGTTTGACCCATCCACCACCCCTCCGATACTTGTTATGCGGATTTTCGGTCTTGCATACTACTCGCTACTGTTGTCACTCTTAATTTTACGTCATCTTAACGCAGCACGATCGAGATGCTGCTATGCCTGGTGCGTCCCATACATATTTTTGCGTCAGTACCTGATGCTGAGAGCCACTGACCAAGGGTATTTGACGATTTGGGAATGAGAACGGGTTGTCATATGCAGATATCTGTTTCTAGAGATTAAGCATACAGTAATCATATGTAGCCATCAAGTTCATATTTGAGACTCCTTTTAAAAGTTGCTCGTCCTAAAACGAGTCAGCTGAGACGGCATCAGAAGTTAATCAAGCATGCAGCAGGGAGCAGCAGTGCTATGGCAGCACCATCTGTACGTAATCCTTTGTTCATTAGCATGTAGCGCTACTGTATATCTCAGCTAGCCAGCTCGTCTTCTTGCCCCCAGAGTCTTAATCCTTCCTCTGCCTGTTGTGTTTCTGCTCCACTGGGGACCAATCATGCCAATTCCACTCATCGAGCCTGATAATTAGTGACAATGTTAAAAGTAATTTACAAACTCAAGCGATGTCTTTGAGCAAATGGTACCAATTAACTAGAGATGCTAATGTGGGCAGAAATGCGGAAAAAAGCAGCATCCGACCTCCATTACAGTGAGAGGAGGAGGGCCAGGAAGCTGTCCTCTGATTGTCAGGGAGAATTGTCCAGGGAGGAGAGGGCAGCCGATGCACATTGTTGGGCTGGGAATGTCACCATGCTGCAGATTATTCCCACAATGCAAGAAGAAGTATTGTGACCAGGGCAACAACATTTTAATTTACATTTAAGGCTATTAACTGATGCCATATGTAGAGTCACTGTAACTCCAACAGTGGAATATGGCTCAACTATTACATCATCACCATTGCAAACAACCCAAATATGACTTTTAGGAAATGGTACATTTGTCTTATCAGGTGACATTAAAAGGCTGTGTGCATTATTAAAAGAGCAACACTATCACAGCTAACGGAGATGCAGGACCACACATTGTTATTGGTGTCAAATGTGGTTACTTCACCACACACAGGAGCTTACCAGCTGAAATGTTAAATCAAGAAATCACAGCAGACCCCGTCTATAGAGTAGCTGGTTCTTAGTTTTTCAGTGAGATGATTTATGGTGTGAAAATGTGCAATATCTGCAGCCTGCAGGTTCCTTCATTTTAATTAATCAAGTAAAGTAGCCTGGAAACAGAAGATAAGAATCGTTTAGCTTGAAGGTTCACTGTTTGACCATCAGATGTGTTTTAAGTCTCCAGCAGGAGGTCATGAACTGAGGTAACATACCTTCGAACCACTGCTGTGCAATACTAATTCAAACAAGCTGGATAAGTTAAACTCACTCCATGCCAGATTGGACAGATAGTCTAGCTAGCTGTCTGGATTTACCCTGCAGAGATCTGAGGAGCAGTTAACCATAGTCCTCAGAAATCCACCGGAGGTTAGAACACCAACACAGAGACAGAGGAAGGGGACGGACATACATGCATCCGACCGAATTTCCTGCCGCACCGGAAGTGGAATATCAAGGATATAGACTAACGATTCCTTAACTATTCTAGCGCCATCGTCAGATCAATATTTTACTTTGTCTAATAATTTGGTTTATTTTATTTATTTATTTATTTTATTTGTAAGGGACTATGTACAATATTAAACGTAAATGTTATACCAGAGTTAGTGCCTATGACCGCAAAACTAATACTTTTGAGCTTTACTTTGTGTTTCGTGCAAATTGACAAGTGTTAGCTTGTTGACATGCTAAACTAAGATGGTAAACATTACACCTGCTAAACATTAGCATGTTAGCATGATGACATTAGCATTTAGCGCAATGCACTGCTGTGTCTAAATACAGCCTCACGAAACTGCTAGCATTGCTGTGGACTCTTACTTTTGTTCAATGCTACTGGGGGCCACATAGTCAGATATTTTCAAATTCGGCACATTATATATATTTGGGTGATTATAACTATCTAACCCTAACCCTTTTTTTTTTATTACATTTTTTTTTCATAGTGCAACCACAATGTGAGGCATCGAAAACAACTCGTCTGTCCCCCAGCAGTATTTTCGGAGAAATGGGAGAATGATTCACATTTTTTTTTCCCCATACAAATATTCCCTGCCTTTACCCTAACTTCCCATTTTCTGTTTGGGATGTAAACGGACAATCTTTCATTATCCCACTTCCCTGTGTAACTTCTAGGTTTCTGAGTTTCACAAAGAGATCTACAAGCCTGCAGGCGTGTGGGAACATATACTGTAGATGACGTGGACAGATTAAAATTTGTTTTTGCAAAGAGGACGTCTCGGAGAGGCTCGTTATTTGAAGTCAAGGCCCTGCTGTCTCATTATGAGTGCTGTAATTGTTTGGTTCAATGCCTCCAGCTTTCCTGAAAAATATTTGGTAATGTAACTAATCCAGTGTAAGCAGGATGGAGTCTACTGGTCAAAGGGACAGTTTGCCTTTTGTAGAAACCTTTCCTCTCCTCTCCGCCTTCCCTTCCTCGTCCTTTCTTCAGGATTAAACAGGAGGTGTATTCCCATTCCGTCAATCACAGCCACTCTGCCTCCTAGGCCTCAGCCTCTATCAGTGGAAACAGAAGAGGGGAAGCAGTCTGGTGTTGTCTCCTGTCTAAAAGCTGCTTTTTGGTGTCTCTTTGATCGCGGGTGCTGGAATAGTAATTGCTATCACTTATGAAACAAAATGACAAGCACTGCCAACAGCTTGGCAATGCAAATAGAAAGAAGAGAGATTAGTGGGGCATACCTAGAGATTGGCATGGTTTTATTTCAGTTAGCCTAATAGCTGGTTTGATTTGCATTGATATGGATCTTATCTCAGTTAGCTATTAGGCTAACTGAGATAAAACCATGCCAATCTCTAGGTATGGTGAAGGGTATGTGATGATGTGGGGCTACTTTAATTCCAAAGGCCAAGGGAACTTTATCAGGATGCATAGTATCCTGGATCCATGAAATAACTGGCCTTTAAAAATAAAAATCTGCCTTCCTCTATGGGAATTTAAATAGGGGTATGTATAATTATGCCCCCTGTATTTTAAGGAAGAACATTTATTTATTTACAATACATTATTCATTCACAAAACAAATTGGTGTCCTTAAAAGGTCGGATTTTTCCTCATTGTTTTAATTAAGGCATTAAGATGAATTTCCAAAAGATGATTTTTTTATTCCTCTTTTTAGTCAACTTTAGCATGGGTATGTATACTTATGAGCAGCACTGTATATATATATATATTAGGGCTGTCAATCGATTAAAACATTTAATCTAATTAATTACATACTCTGTGGTTAATTAATCGAAATTAATCGCATACATAATTAACGGTGCCTGAACCGATACTTTTTAAGAAAGTAAAAAAAGAAAAGAAAAAAAAGGGTACTAAACAACAGTTGGTGACATTAAAGAACGGCTTGTTTATTGCTAAGGCCATATGGTCAAAATTAAATGATTTAATAATAATGTATAACAATAACAATAACTTATTTCACTAGTAAATTGCTGTTGAACGACAAAAACAACCACTAGATGGGAAAAGGACATTTACAATAACTTCAAATGCACCACGACGCTGTAGTTTACCAGTTTCATTGAACGCACCGTCTGTGTTGTTTTTCCGACGGCAGCTGCAGATTGTTACATCCTGGTGTTGAATCCTCTACAGTAAAACACTTTCACACTTTACACCGTTTAGCGTTAGCTGTCAGCATTTTAACCGTGTTTAATCCAGCTACTAGCTAGCGGTAGGCTAACGTTAGCTGCTGTTGAGTATAGTGTTAACTAGCTAGCGGTAGGCTAACGTTAGCTGCTGTTGAGTATAGTGTTAACTAGCGTCACATGCAGCGGTGTTTGTGTTGCCTGTATCGTCTTCAGAGCACCAGAGAGAAGTGCAGACATATCAGTTGCTCCAGATTTCGGTAGCCAGGGTTGGCAGGAAGAAGAATTTTACAAGTGAATGTTCCAGTTAATGATCCAGGCAGCACATTCTCGTCTCCCTCCTTCATTTTACAGTCCAATGGAGGCTAGAACGACTCTGGGTCAAACGTCAATATGGAATGGATTAATCTGCGTTATTTTTTCTCAGATTAATTAATCGACATTAACGCGTTATTTTGACAGCCCTTATATATATATATATATATACAGTATATATATATATATACAGTATATATATATATATATATATATATATATATATATATATATATATACAGTGTATATATATATATAGTGTAGTATCCTCACACATACTGCATTTAACATAATGCATCACACACGTTCAAGCCTAACCTGACTGCTGAAATATCTATATTATAAGAAACCCTTCCAGTAGAGCAGAGGCAGAGAGAAAGCTCTACCGGGAGATGAAGTCTGGCCTCTCTGGCTTACATAAAGTGGACACAGCCTAAGCAGTGACGGCTGGATGCTGGTTATTCAAACAGCATACAGAAAAAGAGAAATGAAGGGACTGGATGGCTCCTCTTCCCTCTTTAAAGCTGTGGAAGTGGATAAGCCTCTGGTGTTATTCACAGGCTCCCTTTGACATCTTCTGTTGATGTTTATTTAAATGGCGCTCAGATCGGTGTGGAAATTGTCCTGTTGCGAATGCCCAGCAGGACACAAAACAGCTGGGCTCTGGAAGGGAAACAGAGTGTGAGAGAGATAAATATTTCTGAAAGGACAGAGGAAGAAAAAGAAGAGGGAGAGAAAACTTGAGGGTTTTATGTAAAGGAAGGGATTTGTGTGGAATGTATTTTGTGTAATGAGACGCCCCAATTCTGCTATTTGAGATGGCGTAACCTGGAGCTGGAAAATAAAAATCTCTCCTTTTGCCTGTCCCCCATGGAGCCGGCTGTTCTCGGCTTACACTGGGCCCTATCCTCCATTTTACAAAAACATTCAAGTTCTGTAGATTTCCTAGATTCAGTCATTAGGAGAGGGTGTCATTTCAGAGCTCCTGCTGGAAGATTGTTCGTTCTTCTCGGACATCCTCACACAAAGCGTTAATAATGTAGCTTTCTGTTCACAGCACTCACAAACACAGCCATCGACCCCATTGGCCATCAACGGAAATGTCCATCCGCTGAATAAGCTGCTGTTTTCTGCTGGATTTGTCGGCGTAGCCAGACGTAGTGGGCTTTGTTGCCTCTGTGTGGAAGGCGTTGGACACCCATTTTGCTCTTACAACATGGGAACATTGTTTTATCAGTGTGATGAGCATCATTTGACAGTCCCCTGCCTCAGCATTCTCAGCATCCACACCCATTTAGAGCCAGCTCATTCACTCTATTGCCATTCGCTGATGGCAGCACTTTGAAGTGTTTGCTAAGGGAGGGCGGGGGTGGGGGGTGCTGTGGTGGGCAGGGGAAGTTTAATTGGCTGCATTAGTTGGTTTGCTTCTCTTCTTTCTTTGTGCCCCCCAGTCACAGTGAGCCGAATTAGGCGACCTACATTTAAGTTTTGCTTTTGTCCCCCCCAACTCCTGATTCAGTGCTACCAGTCTTCCTCGTGTCGTGTTTTTGCTTCTTTGAAGAACCCTTGTTTATCTCCACCAGCTGCTCTAAAATGAGTTTTGGTTGTTTGATTTGTGTATAAGAAAAACAGACAATGAGACGTCTTCAAGCTCAAGTCCACCGTCCCCTCGCTTTACATTGCCATGGATGTGTTCCCACGGACTACAGGGAAAGTTAAATTTAGCATCTTCATCCCTATGCACATGACACTGATTGACAGCCCGCTATGGGTAACGATGTGTTCCTTTTCACAATGTGTCGCCCACAGCAGTCGCCCTCGGAGAAGTTTTGATGTTTGTTTTGTTTGAAATGCCTATACGCTCTTTTCCATCCAGTGTGACATCTCCCGCAGTATGTTTGGGCTGGATGAAGCTTCCATGTGGAGAAAGACAGTCAAATCAATCATTTTAAGGGCTTGATCGGCCCCAGAATGATCACATTTTCCTTCAATTCTTTGTTTTTTACGGATTTAATTTCTGTACTGGAACCTTGCATTAAATGTAAATGCTCTGTAAACATTAATTGATGTATGAATGAATGAATGAATGAATGAAACCTTTATTGCTCCGAGGGGAATTTGTTTTGCACTGAAAATATGTGTAGAATGTAGAACCATTAATGGTGCTATAAAGAACATTTATACATTATATACAACCTATGCAGAGAAAATAAGCATTGGCCAGCGTTGATGGAAACACATACAAATAGCAAAGACTTAAATATGTTTGACGTCAGGTATCATTTAAACTGAACTAGAACAAATTAATCTCAATTTTTGGACCTATCTAATCCTGACCTTTGGATGCTAATAAAAAGAGAAACCGACTAGCACAAAATGTACAAACTGCATGCATTTAATGTACAATGTAGAAGTTCCATTTAATTTATTTTTGACCTATTTTCTAAAAAGACAACTATAAATTAATACTTAACTTACTCCTCTTAATTGCAGTTTGTCACACATGCTATATCCGCAATGATGAAATGGTGTACTCCTTATGGTGCTGTGAAGACCCATTTAACAGCTTAGAAAGACATTAAAAGGAAGTTTCTTAAGAACCGCGCAGAGTTAATCCAAAATTTAGCAGCTATGTATTATATTTGAGGCATTATGTGATTATGGAACTCTTACCCGAACCAAAAGGACCCCATGACGAAAACTCGTCCTTTCTCTGGCCAGAGTAGTACAGCGTTCTGGTTCAAATGAAGGGAGGTTGATGTTACAGCTAACCTTGGCTATGTGCCCTGCATGGCTGGCCCTGTAAGCCATCAGTCTAGTGGGAGGCTGACTAAAATATTAAAGAGCCTGTCTGCTCACAAGCATGAGTGCATGGTGTAGTATATGTCATAGGTACAGTAGGTATGTAATGGATGGAGACCAAAGTGAAAGACTGTTCTCAATTTAGTTGACACTCATATCACCATCAGTCCTTTGATATATTTATCCATCCATCTATACATTCATTGCATGCCAGCAGTACATTATATTTGTTGCTGATAGAAGATTGAGAGTATAAATATATCCTGTTATTATGGGAGCGATGCCCCTGCAGCGGTAAAAAAAAACCCCGATGAAAGTCACCTTGCCCTGCTGTAGATCACCTTCCAGCACACCAGACTCCATAAGCGGCAGCTCTGATTTTGATCATGCAGACACAGTACATGCATGTATTGGTTGATAAGCGGCAGTGGCGCAAAAAGTGGTTATGCGGCACATAGGGGTGCAGCACCATGGGGGACGCCAAAGTGAAAAAAAGATTTACAAATTATTTTTTGGGTATTTTCTATATGTAACTGCTTTTGTGCATTTCTAAATCATTTATGCATTTCCTCAATGTTACATAACATTGTAGAGGACTAACAGGCTAGAGTAGGCGCCCTATTTCATAAGATTCCATCATAGAATTTTGACATACTGTAGAAGAGGGAGCGGGGGGCGCTCCCTACTATGGCCACGGCAAGACCCGGGCTATTGAAGGGCGGTCTTAGCGTGGCCATAGTAGGATTCGTAATATCGCGAGCAGGGCGCCATGAGCACTGAGAGAGCAGGTACAGTAGTGAGTTGTAGGCCTGGCAAACTCGATTCCTTTTAAGGATTCGGGTTATTCTGAGTCACTCACTAAACTGACCCGGGTTGTGCGAGTCACTTGAGTCACTTGAGTCAGTATTGTATGCTACATCCAAGGCGAGCTTTTGATTTGGATAAAATGCCATGTTTTCATTTAGAATCTTTTAATTTTATTTGGAAAACGTTATGTCCATAAATGTAAATGGTCTGGAAGAAAACGGAATATTCATTTAAAATTGACATGAAATTATATTTTGAAACTTTAATAGGACTGACAACTAAGAAAGCCATCCAGACTCTGAACATTCACAATTACTTACAACCTCTTTATGGTAAATTCCACGCGTTCCTTTTTCATGTATGTATGTATGCATTTAATGTTTTCAATGTGTATCTGTACTTGAATAATAAAAATTTTTGAAGACAAAAAAAAACATGAGTTGTCAGCGAGTGGGTGAGCTTACGGACAGTCTGCTCGCCCTAATTGCATTTAACATACTACATTTATACACCAAACCTACAGTAGGCCTAGCTAGGCTACGTGCAGAACATTGTATGTTATTTCAGAAGTGAAAGAATGGCTTTTGTTGTTGATTTGTTTTACCCTGAGCTTGAGGAGAGACCTCACTTGCTCACTATGCTCGCTCGTCTGAATCAGTTTCACTCATAACAACGTAGCCGGCTGATTTGGCTGATGCACGGGATTCACTGACTCCCGCGAGAACTCACGAGTCATCAACAACTCATGAGTCATCGAGGACTTGTGAGTTGTCGGCCACTCATGAGTTGTCTGTGAGCCAAGACGAGGCGAGCTTGTAATGTTTCGGACTGTCTGCTCGACCTAATTGCATTTAACATACTACATTTATACACCAAAACCTACAGTAGGCCTAGCTAGGCTACGTGCAGAACATTGTATGTTATTCAGAAGTGAAAGAATGGCTTTTGTTGTGGATTTGCTTTACTCTGAGCTCAAGGAGAGACTTCACTCGCTCGTCTGAATCAGATCCACTCATATAGCCGGCTGATTCGTGCGAGAACTCATGAATCACCGACAACTCATGAATCACCCGACAACTCACGAGCCCTCGTTGACTTGTGAGTTCTCGAGTGAATCCCATGGTCTGCGAGCTTCCGGCTCTGAGTCTGCGGGTCGGGACTGTCTCTCTGCTCACTCAGGCGCTTGAGTTGACTTGTGGAGTTGCTGTTGCCTACGAAATTGTAAGTTATAAAGCTTTTTGCAGCTAAGATGGCTAGCATAGTAGCAGAGATGGCAAAAGTACTCACTTCCCATACTCAAGTAGAAGTACAGATACTTGTGTTAAAAAATACTCTGGTAAAAGTAGAAGTACTGATTTAACTTATTTACTCAAGTAAAAGTAACAAAGTACAGGCTTGGAAATTTACTTAAAGTATAAAAGTAACAGTAGCTTTGCGAATGACAAGCATTTTTTATGCAAAGCTACCTGGACCACACAAATGTTACCAGAGTGCAAGCTGAGAAACTTCAGTGGACATGGAAAAAAGGCTCTTTATATGCCATTGCCTACATTTTAAATGGATGTCTGCCAATATGCCTAAAACATCACATATATGATTATTGTGACAGAGACTAGGACTCCAGGTTAATACGATCCTGACTGAGTAGCTATTTATGAATTCAGTTGTGATTCTGTGAGAATTCACAGATCGAGTTTCTCTTTTTTAATCTTCCCCTTAACATTTAAAGGAATCTACATGTATGTGTGTGTGCTCAAATATGGCTTCTGGAAAGAAAATAAAGGACAAAATATGAATTACTAAACAGACATTAATTAAGAAGTTCCCCATACTTTAAGAGTTGCGCAGCACATTGGCCAGGAGTCATTCTTGATGCCTACTATCTCAAACATCTCTCTCAGATAAGGCCAAGGATTTCTTGCTGCTTGTCTGCCGATTTCTTCATTTCCAATCATGTCGACCTTCCATACTACTATGTGCTAACGTTACCACCATCAAGCCGCAATGATGTGCAGCGAATGATTGCAGAATGCCGCCGAATCTGTCGAGTCGTCTTGTAGTGGTGTGTCAAGTGCAACGTACAGTATATTCCCATCCAATTAGATTGAATGTGGTATTGATGACGCGAAAATAACGGTAACTCCAGTGAAATTATTTGAAACTTGTTAGTAAGGACTAAATTTAGACTGTATTTAAAGCTGATTCTGGTTTCCAACTTCGCCCCAGGTGTGTCTGTTAAAAAACGGACGGAGACAACTTACAACCTAGGTAACAGGTGAAGAACACAAACAACAAAATCACTAGCTAACTTACTTTAAATTTGCAAGAACTATAGACCAATACAACAACAGGCTTAAATGAACTGACAACATAAGTTATACGACTTACAGTTCTTAAGGACGCACACACACCATCTCAACTGATTATCCTCCGGACAGCTGGTCTCTTTTTCTTTTTGCTCCGTGTGTCGCGCGCGCCCGCTCGCGGTGTGAGGCGCGTCTGTGCTATTCTCCGACATGACGACCTCTTGTACAAAACTAAAGTAACGAGCCAATTTTGTAAAATGTAAGGAGTAGAAAGTACCGATATTCATATTAAAATGTAAGGAGTAAAAGTAAAAAGTCGCCACAAAAAAATATAGTAAAGTAAAAATGCTGTTATCATTTTAGATTGAATTGTAGTAGGACTCAACTGAACCGGGTTAATGATACTAGAGACTCGCGATTCGTGAGTCAATTTAAAGACTCGGGTTAAAGATCCGAGTGAATCACGACTCAAACAAGTCTAGTGAGTTGTCGTCTATGGAAAAAGATGGATAAAGCAAAAAAGCTGTCGGGGGCTAAAAATAGAAAAAGAAAGATGGAAAAGGAGATAGCATGTCAAGGGATGTGACAGCAGTTAAATAAGTGGATGGTGAGAGGCAACAGGTAGGATTTAAAGTGTGACGTCTGTGCTTGGAGGCTTGCAAATATTCATGTTAACAGACTAGCTAGCGTTTGCTAACACTGGGAATGTAGCAGCCAAATGGGGGTTTACGGCTAGCTTAGAATATGCAAAACTGAGGTTGCTGAGCTGAAAACTGGTAAATATAAGGTAGCATGTACAATAAATGACAATAATCTGGAAAACATAACTAATGCAATAACTCTGGTTTACCATGGAATCATTAATAGATTTTGTTTTACCATTAGCTGTCTAGGTCTAGGCCTATAGTTACATCTGTTGGGTGACATGGAAGCTGTAATTACAGGGTCACATCTCTCTCTCTCTTTAAAGGTCTGTGCTAAGTGGCTCTCCATATTTGTACTTCAAAATCCAAAATGTGAATGTAATTTCAACAGCAGCACAACCTTACTGCCTAATAGTTGTCTTATCTGATGCCATCACTAGGCTGATTTAAGAATTGAATTTAGGCTGCTATATTTAACAGTGAGTTCATTTCATTCAGGTGTGAGGATGGTGGATCAGGAAAGACAGGGGAAGGCAACATGTAGGACTAACACTAGGTGGAAGTGTATATATAGAAAATCTATTACATAATGTTTGTTTGACAAGATGTGAATGAGACAGACATGAGGTCGGCGATGACATCAGGTAGAGATGAGATGAGTGATGACATCAGGTAGAGATGAGACCAGTGATGACATCAGTGGTCTACAATAATGTGTGCCACAGGGGCAACCAGGGGTGATGATTAGGTTGCCACTTGTCACAATTTGGTTGCCAAGGGCAACCGTTAATGTCAAGCCCGTATTTATAAATATGTAATATATTAATTACCATATAATTATTTATAATTTTGGTAGGCCTACAGTGGCTGATATACTTTAAAATAAACCTTTTTTAGTTAAAGCCCATACATGATGATGTCCAGCACACTTATTTATTTATTTGTTTTTTGTGGGGGAGAGGGGGGCGCCAAAATTGTTGCTGCATACCCCTCTGACACTGGGTAGTTGCGCCCCTGATAGGCGGCTTGTAGTACAGCAGTCAATACTTCATATTAACACATTTCAGGAACACCTCAGCATCCCTGGGAATTAAGCTCATATTTCTACACCTTGTGATTTAATTCCAATGGAAGTAGTGTGTCCTTTATGTAATGAGGCAAAAAGTGATTTTGTGTTTAGGCAGAGGAGTGTGAAGGTTGATTTAACGTTTATGTGTATTGGTTAGATGTGTAAGTTAGCATGACCCCCTCACACACATTCACATTCAAACACAAATGCATACATTGCCTCCTCCTTCTCAGTGGTAGGAGAAGTACTCATAGCTGTTACTTAAAGGTACTCTAAGCGATGTCACGCGTTTTTTAGGCTACAACATGTTTTGTCACATACAGCAAACATCTCCTCACTATCCGCGAGCTGCCGGTCCCCTAAACACACTGTAAAAAAACACGGTCTCTGTAAACAGCCTAGGGTCCACACACAGCAACAAAAACAAAGTGGTCCATCCTGGACCATGCAAACATACACAAACCGTGTTCCAGTGTTCAGCCAATAACGGACAAGAAGGATTTGGGGGGGGGGGGGGGGCTGAAGCACAGAAGGAGGGGACGGGATGAGGAGGAGGGAGGAGCAAGCTAGTCTTCGTTTTGTTTGAAAATACTTTGAACGTCAACAAGAAGTAACGTCACCCAACATCGCTTAGAGCACCTTTAAGTAAAAGTAGCAATACCACACTAGAAATAATATATGTGTGTCAGCTAATCTGTCTCAACTCTAATTGAATTCATTTAAGAAAAAATACAATTCAACATTTGCATTGTCCAAATTGGGACTTAGGGAGGAAACTGGAGTAAGCAGAGTTGATTAAACCTGATTAAACCCACGCCGACACACAGAGAAACTCCACACAGCGACAGGAGTGGAGGTTGGTGTGACCCTGACCTTGTTGCTGCGAGGCCACAGTGTTAACCACTGAGCCACGGTGCAGCCTTAAAGACTTCTGATAATGGACTTTTCTGCTTTGCTTCACGCCTCCTCCACATGCAGCTAATGGTGTGCTGCTATAACCGGGATCACATCTTTCCACCTACAGCGGGAGGTAGCCTTCTTTGCAGGCCGAGCAGAGAGCTCGTTGATGTGGGCTTGCAGACTGGACAATGGCTACGTCCACAACTGGATCCTGTATGTAATAATATTACAGACTCCAGCAGGTGCCTGTCGCTGAAGGCCTTTCAGCACAGCTTTGCACACTTTCTTGGTGCACTTCACGTCCGGGCAGAAGCCTTCAGTGATGGTGAGTCCCTCCATCATCTGGTGTACTAGTCTCTTAATGTGGGAGACCCACTCCTCTTGACTGAGGTTCTGGAGACGCTGACACCTGGTCATCACTTTCACCATCAGCAGGGTAACAAACAACCAGATCTGGTTCTCACTTTCTGCCTCGGTTGTAGACTCACAACTACAGCCAGAAGGATCAGCAGGCTCCATAGACGTTTGACATTGGTCCATGATGACCTTCTCATTATAAAGTTGTCTTTATAATGACAACTTGACATTAACCTAGACAACATAATCTGTCATAAATATGTCATGACTGGCCCAATTATCAAACTTTAATAAACTATTTAGCTTTATGTGTTAACATTACATTAAACTGTAATTAAGAGGTTTATTACTTCAAGACATTAGGACTTTTACTCAAGCAATATTCTAAAAGGAGACTTTATCTTCTACTACTTGTACTTTTACTCAAGTATTGCGTCCAAGTACTTTATACACGACTGTTCAGTAGTTCAGTAGTCTCTGGTTTATGATCTAATTCTCAATCTGGGAAACTATGTGCTGATGAGTTATATATCCCTTTCCCACTGTCCAAAAGATCCACTCACACCTACTAAACTCTGGCTTTTGTCTGCATTGGGAAAGGTTACAATGGACATTCACTCCGGGTAAAAAATGACTCTGCAGCAGGCTTGGGTATTTCTCAGCCCTAGCTACAATCGGCAGTGATGGAAACAGGACACCCAGGTAGATACGGTAATTTTCGTCCCTTTTCCGGCGCGATGCCGTGATGTGCGTGGGCTCCGTCTGTAACTTGTGTCATTTCAGTCACAAATTCCGCCCATCTCCACCCAATCAAAGTGTGTGTGAGCAGAGGAGAGATTAACTTCATTAGCAAAGATATCAAGGGAATGTATAGCAGAGTTTGCAGTTTTGTGCACTGTATTGGAAAGCTGTAGCAGGAAAAGTTAACAGCACCTGGCACGTTCGTGACGTTGAATGTGACACACCAGAAAAAGAAAAAAACAGACAGGCATACTCGTCTACTGGCAATGGGAAAGGAGTTAATCTGCAATTTTTTAAGCAGGTTTACCAGTGTTTGAAAAACTCTTGCATATACATGCGAATGGAATTTGGGTGGAAAAAGGGTAATAGATTCCAGAATCGCAATGTGATCGCACGCACGCACACACGCATGCACATTCTTTTCTAACAAAATACTCAAAAATCATTAGTAGACCCAGACCAGCATCCCCACTCATGTCCTCCTGAATCTTCAAAGTAAATAGTAACTAAATTAATCAAATAAATATAGTGGAGTAAAAGATAATACAAGACAATATTTCCCTCTAGAGTTGAAGTATAAAGTAACAATGGAAGACAATGGAGAGCAGGATATCCAATCACAATGGAATTTGCTGAAATTTGTACCTAAGTAAAGTACTTGAGTAAATGTAGTTAGTGACTTTCCACTGCTCACTTCTCCCTCCTCCACCTCCAAGGCTTACAAATCTGTTTGGTAGAGAACCCTCCAATGGAGGGAGTCAATTGCAAAAGAACTGAGGCAGCAACCAAGACCCCTGGGGCAAGAGACAACTAAGATAAAGGGAAAAAGGGACAGAGGGAGATAATAGAGAGAGATGAACTAAATGACGGGAGTCTTTTTTTTTAAACTGCTTTTACGTTGTGATGAAACAGCAGTTGCTCGAGTAAAACATGTTGATATAAGAATTTAGGTTTTGAGCAATTGCAGTTTTTGTCATTCTGGAGGCATTTTATTTTCTAATCATTATTAGTATGAGTGCTAGTATTTCAACTCACTTTGGCAACATATTCAACATCCTAATAAAGGCTATTGAATGGACATCAAGTAATCAAGGAGAGAAAACAAAGGAAAGAGTGCATGAGAGAGAGGCAAAGGGGGCGCTACTGGAGAAAAAAAGGAGAACAATGACACCTGATTGATTGATTGATTGATATCCCATGGTGGGTCAGTGATTTGATTGTGCTTGTTTTACTATATTCGTGGGGTCCAAAAACCAGGGAATACAGTATACTTGTGGGGTCTACACAGCCTTGTTGGACCCAAAATGCTGGACCCCACAAGGTTAAAGGTCTGTTTGAGGGTTAAGACTTGGTTTTAGGATTAGGGTTAGAATTAGGTTATGGTTAGGGTGAGGGTAAGGGTTAAGGTTAGGCATTTAGTGGTGATGGTTAAGGTTAGGGTAAGGGGCTAGGGAATACATTATGTCAATGACGGGTCCCCACAAAGATAGTGAAACAAGTGTGTGTGTGTGTGTGTGTGTGTGTGTGTGTGTGTAACTGAGACTGAATGAATGCTAAGGAAATGGGACCTGAATGCACCCACGTGCAGAAAACGTAGTTAACAATGACCTTAATGTGCTGCCTCCAATTAATTCCAGGCCCTCACAGAGTGCTTGCCTATGTTACCTTAACCAGCTGGGGAACCCTCTGATAAATCAGCTTTTCTCTGGTGTATTCTAAACTGCCATTGCCTCGTTCACTTCAGCATTACAAGAGTCTAATCCTTCTCTCCTGGGAAGGTGGCATTTTAGCCACACTAGCAGGATTGCTACAGTATGTGGGTTGGTCGGCCCACCGCTTTGGTCCAGACTTGAACAGCTCAACAACAACGGATGGATTGCCTTGCAATTTTGTACATATAATTGTGGTTCCCAAAGGATGAATCCTGATGACTTTGGTGATTCCATGTTTCCTTTAGCGCCATAATGAGGTTGACAAGTTTTTTATTTTTTTTGTGTGAATTATCTCAACAAATACTAAATGGATTGCGATGAAGTTTGGTAAACTAAACAAAGTTTGTTTTTTGGAAATCCAAATTTGTTCTCATCTAGCTAATTTCTGACATTCGTGGGCAAGTGTGTTTATGTTGCCTCAACCCTATGTTCCCTCTTCCTAAACGTTCACCACATTTTACCGGAATTTATCACATTAAAGAAATATCTTACCTCTGACTAATAATTTATCTTTCAAATAATCCCCCCACTAAAACACTTGTTTCATCCCAATATAATGGTGGGAAACATTAGCATGCAGTAGCTTTATCCCTAGCACTGATGTGCACAATCATCAAGTGGTTTTTGTGAGCTGCTGTGGCTGAATGTGGCCCTCCTTTGTGATTTCCATGCTAACTCTGCCAGATGCTCGACGCTGGGGAATCGTTTCATATTCTAATGCCATGACAAGAAATATAGCCATCGAGTGTGTGGTTGCCGCTGTGCATATGTTTGTGCTGTGTGTGTGTGTGTGTGTGTGTGTGTGTGTGTGTGTGTGTGTGTGTGTGTATGTGTATGCATGCACTGTTGCCTTTAGTGCTGAGTTTATGATGCAAACAAGTTCCGTAACAATGCCACCACAAGCTTTTCATTTGGCCCTTTCTGATTACATTTCCGTAAGAGAAAAATTAAACCTTGTATGCCACCGAATATATTCTCAGATTGCTGTATGTTTAGTTTTCAATTTGTGTTTGGGCGCATAACAGGTAATAAAATGTAGACCCGGTTTAAGTAAGGATCATAAATCTGTCGTAGTCATAAATCAAGGAACAGACCCTTGACAGCTAGGCTGTTGAATTATGTCATTTTCCATCACTTTTCATACTTGTGTAAAATGATTTTCTCAGTCTTCAGGGAGTTTACATACAGAGTAATGTGTTGTCAAAGATGTAAAAGCTGATAGGGCAGAGTCAGAATAACAATCTCACTGTTTTGCTTTATTATCATTGTGAGCATCAAGATCACAGATATACAGCGACACAAACTGTAATTGGTTCAGTGCTGTGTCATTGCAGATAATGTTTGGCACGGTGTAGGCACTTCATTTTTTAGAGGACGTACAACACAAAGTGGTTTCAGATGCAATGACTGATTTGATCTGCGTGTTTTTTTCTGTCTCGACTCGGGTGTCCTTCCCCGCAGTGTTCGGCGTTGTTTATACCATAATAAAGAGGGAGCACATTGAGCTGTGCAGGGCGACTGTAAATTGTCGATAACCTACATTGCAGAGGACCATAAATATCAGCTGTCCAAGCACCCAATATTTGCCACAGTTGGTCACCATCAACTGGAGAGGCAAACAGGCAGTCCAGGGGTGCTCCACTGTACAGAGGTGGCGTTTTGGATACAGCTGTAACATGTTGACCGTGCTTGTCTGTAAGTGGGAGGTTGAGTGAGCCAGTTGAGGCCATTTGTCTTAAAGATCCTATGCATGCTGCTTTTTGGATGCTTTTATATAGGCCTTAGTGGTCCCCTAATACTGTATCTGAAGTCTCTTTTATATAGACCTTAGTGGTCCCCTAATACTGTATCTGAAGTCTCTTTTATATAGGCCTTAGTGGTCCCCTAATACTGTATCTGAAGTCTCTTTTATATAGGCCTTAGTGGTCCCCTAATACTGTATCTGAAGTCTCTTTTATATAGGCCTTAGTGGTCCCTAATACTGTATCTGAAGTCTCTTTTATATAGGCCTTAGTGGTCCCCTAATACTGTATCTGAAGTCTCTTTTATATAGACCTCAGTGGTCCCCTAATACTGTATCTGAAGTCTCTTTTATATAGACCTTAGTGGTCCCCTAATACTGTATCTGAAGTCTCTTTTATATAGGTCTTAGTGGTCCCCTAATACTGTATCTGAAGTCTCTTTTATATAGACCTTAGTGGTCCCCTAATACTGTATCTGAAGTCTCTTTTATATAGGTCTTAGTGGTCCCCTAATACTGTATCTGAAGTCTCTTTGATATAGACCTTAGTGGTCCCCTAATACTGTATCTGAAGTCTCTTTGATATAGGTCTTAGTGGTGCAGTCACGGCACTGAATGACAAAATATCATCTCTGATTGATTCATGAAAAAAAGCTATAAGCCCTGTGACAGTTGTTTAATGTTGTGTTTCCTTCTTCACAAGCATGACGTTTGCTTTGATTTAACTGTTTTCTTACACTTCCCACGTATGGACTTAATTTGTTTCAAATCCATCGTTAACTATGTCTGTGGCCTTGCCTCAGTAAGTTATCCTTCCTGTGTTCTATGGTTCATTTTACATGTCCTCAAGTTAATTCCAGTCCTAATTAACTACCTTTGAAAGGAATCTGTGCAATAATTACCACAAGGAGGTGGAATGGAAGCAATCACACTCTGCACAATTTATTCCCCATCACAGGGAAAGTCAGCCGCTGGCTTTTTTTTACATTTTTAAAATGTATTTATTTTTTGTCATTACAATCACCTTCAACACTTGCTTTAGAAGTCAAGACAAAAAAACTTTCAGGTGGCTCCACAGACAAACACCCCAGCTGAGTTTTTTTTGTCTGGTGTGGCATTATGTAAAAATAATGATTATAATAAAAACAATGAGATCTGCAATAAATAAACAGAAAAAGCCAGAGGCTGTTGTGGAAAACAGCTCCCGCAGCAGGGAACAAGGAGAAATAAATGAGGTATGGACATCATAATAACATCTAATATCACCAATGAGGAGAAGAGAGCATAAATAAGGACACACAGTGTCATTGATGCATTGAAGCACCTAAATCCCAGACCCGGCCAATATGGTCCAGATCTAGAGACGCAGCAGCAGCAGTTTCAAAAGCAGGGGCACAGGCAGTGTACCAAATAACAGAAATGCTACGTACTGTAATGCTCCCTATTGTTAAACACACTAACCCTACTTAAAAAATTACTTTATTGCTATGGATATTGTACATTTACTGTCTTGTCTGATGTTCACCTCTGGCGCCTTTTTTAGGAGAATATATTTATATTTAAGAGTATAGCCCGAAAGATCAAGTCTTTAGTTCTTTTATTCAGCCCAGAGCGGTGTCTGCAGATATTATTTTCGACTACATACAACCTCACAGACCTTTAATAATAAGATAGATACGGCAGTTTCTACAGTATATGTGGCCTGAAAGGCGAAAGCCAGGGCAAAACAAAGCACACAAGGCTCTTGCTGCTCCCTAAAAGCTTTGTTTTTCACCTGGGGGCCTTGCCTTAGGCCTACTTCCTGCGTCACACAGAGTGTTGTGTCTGATGCGCATTCTCATCGGCTGGCGTTTGGTCGTCTCATCTCTTTTTGGATAAGCTAGCAAAACCGTAACCTAAAAAGTTGTTTATTTACCTAATCTTACTTTGCATGCATTAACAAAACTGATCTCATATTGTGTGCCTATATTATTCAGTCTAGTTTGCCTAATTTTCCAAGCTTTAGAAATAAAACTAGCTCAGTCCAACTTCTCATTTTAAACCTAAAATAAGGATTGTTGTTCTTACAAAGGTGCACACAGGTTATCATATCAAGTAGCCTAGCCTAAACTAAGTGGCTGAGAGAGAAGCCCCTCACTGCATGGTCTCAGAGCTGGCGGAGGCATGCACTGCTCTGTTTTAGGGAGTCCCCTCCACTCACACAGTAATAACTGAAGGCAACTCAAATAACCATCAACATTGTTATTGACTCAGATCTTGTCTTACCTTGAATATGGTGGCAGAGAACAAAGTAAAAACATAAGTGAGGGGTGCAAATATAGGAGTTGGACATGTCCCCTGTCCCAGGTGTAATCCCAACATGTCATTTTGTGTATGTCCTCCTGGTTACTTTAGAGAGGGAATGAGAGGGCCAATCAGATTGTGTTGTCCAAAAGAAAAGAAGCTACGTATATATGTTTCATAGATATTCAGAAGGAGAAATAAATGATTTATACAGTCTTATATAATCTTTGGCATTTAACATTATCAGCCACGGGATTAATGGTGTGTCTGGGGGTTACTGTGACAAGTCATGGCATACACACAGACACACACACACACACACACACACACACACACACACACACACACACACACACACACACACACATGCACACTGATAGACAACCTATAGCATGCTAAATGTGATGGTGATTGTATGAGGTTCCACGAAACCATAAGGGTGCTTTTTATCCAATAATAGTAAAATGTATGAATAGCTACTAATCTGCAAATAAATAAACTGTGTAGTCATGAGTTCACTTGCAGGTTGTTTTTTAGCATTCTTAAAAAGGTTAGTGTGATTATGCTTACAAGGGGACAAAGCCTGGAGATAAAAGTTGGCTTGTGTCTGGAAGGTGGCTAGTTCAAAGGTCTGCATGCTCTTTTAATTCATCACTGAGGCCTAGTCAACAGACGGACCTGCCGGCCCAGCACTTTGACAATACATTAATGAATGAGTCCATTTTAAAACCCAGGAGGGGAAGGCGCCGCTGTATCTGCTCCTGCACAGTAAATTAGATTGACTTCTAAACTCAGAGAAACAGATGATGCAAATGTCACACTTGATCAATGCATTTGGCTGAATTAGCTAATGCACCTGCGAACCACACCTTACATAAACATAAAGCATTTGCTGCACCGCCACGAGGCGGGACTGCAGAATGTTATGCGAAGGAACACTGAGTAATGCGGACTGGAGTGACACTTCTCTTTAAAAATTATGGAGGAATTTCATCTGGAGAGACATATTTACCACAGAAAAAGTAAAAGGATGTTTGCTGGAGAAACATATTGGGTGGAAAAGCGTAGAAGGATGTGAGCAATGAGATTTAACTAACCTTCAAACGACGGTCCGCCACTGTGATCTGAGACTTTGCCAGAAGGAATCACTGAACAAACTGTTGTCTGTTACTATGAACATGTTAAATGAATGAATGATTGATTGATTGTTTGCCGGTGGTAGCATGTCCTTTGATGATCAATGGCATTCTTGCCAACTTGTGTGTAAGATGCAGCTGTGTATGAGGCTGGATATGGAGAGGGCAACCAGTCAGATTTTTTCTGAGAGAAATGAATGCATTGAGTTATTTAGATATTTTCTATACATTACAACGTTACATACTCAAAGGATTGACACTTTGCTTAATGCTCTTGCCGAGAGGGTTAGTTTAGCTTAGCATAAATGCTGGAAACCGGAGCAAACAGGTGGTCCATACACTTGCTGCTAAATTCTAGCATTCCAGAAAGTTTGTAGCACTCCAGAAAGTCTTGTAGATGAGAGTGGGTCGACTCATAAACAGAATTCTATGTCCTTAGGTAATGTTGAAAGACGGAAACGTGAATAACGTGAGTACAATTAATGGACAGTGTGCTAGATTTCTTTGGTTATTAAAACTGGAAAGACATCATATCGTTTAAAAAAGCATGAATGGGTACATAGAATCTAAGAGACACAGACACTGTGCTGCATTCAAAGTCCTTTCTAGGCAACTGTCTTAAACTTTTAACAACCCACCTGCTTTTGTTTATGGGTCCAACAAACCTGCAATATGTTTCAATGTTCCATTTTTAAGGAGCAATAAAATCGAAGGCATTTCACTATAATATAACGTAAGTTATAAGTAGTTAGATTGATGATACTGTTTACCTTGATATTTTTGGCCACAATAATTGTAGTGTAAAAATGTAATACTTGCACATTTTTACATGAGACTGGTAACGATCCCCTCATCTAAATATGCTTTACATCATGAAAATATAGAATTTTAGATGAATAGACACAAATGGTAAATGTGGACGTTGACGTATTTATCATCACACCTCACGTCATAGGACTGTAGTAATTTGAGCGAAAAACCATCCAAAGTCTTTTAGTCAATGTCTGAATTAGAGCCAGTGGCAATTCGTAGTGCATGGCTGAATTTACCTCTTGCATGAACCATATTACTATTTTTAAAAAAGTTGTGAAAGGATTGAGAGATGAAAAGAATGGAAAATAGATGAAAGTGGGCTCATTTCATTTTCCAGTTCTCCTGAATAAATCAAATTTGGTTTAATAGAGAGGAACTTTACTCTCAGATAGAGGTTTTGGGGAATATGTCCACTTCCTGTTCCAATTCCATTCTGTGCACAGGCAACGTCTCAGAAGATAAAAACCCTCTCAGAGGCCGTTGGGCCTTTTCATCACTCAGGTAACATAAATTCAATTTTTTTTGTGGATGGTCTGAAGTCAAGAAGTCCAATTTCCCCTTCACTACTCAGAAAACCTTCATCTCCCAAAGAATCAAGTGGGAGGTTTTGTGTAGTTTTTTTGAGTGCAGCAGTTTGGAGGGAGGCCAGGCATACCTTGAGGCCTCATCGATCTGACACTGGAGTCTGACCAGATGGGGTTTCATTCCAATTCATATTGTATTAAAATGCAGAGCATAATAGGATCCTTTTTTAGGTATCTTCTCTCATTTTGTATTCTCTATGTAATGGTTTTATTTCAAGTGTAGTGATGTTTGAAGCATTATGCTGCACATATATCAGAGATTTAGGGCTGTAGAGTGCCACGTGTCCCCAGTGGTTGGGTAGGTAGTCGCGCGGTGAAGACCTGCGCTCTGCTGTGCACATCGCTCCAATAAAGCAGGTGCTCATTTATGAAAACCCAAGAGCCAATGTTGTAAATAAATTGATGCTCACGTGTCACCCCTTCACACCCCACCTTCCTGCGGCTCACAGTCTATCATTTGATATGACTGTGTCTTGATTACTATTTACTGTGTTGTCAAGGTGTGCGAGAGACTCAACTTTGTGGGTCAACAGATTGACTGTCACAGCACCATGGAATCAGCTATTGTTTGCTGTTGAATTTATATCCACTTACTGTTTCTTTCCTCCCTCCCCTATGAAGATTGCAATTGTCAGAGCTGTGTGTCGCTTTGGACACAGCAGTGACAGAACAGGAACCTGGATCACATTGGCTGACAGTGAATCAAGTCAGGGATCGTTTTTTTTAATTTTGATTAAAGAAAGGAGGTTATGGTTAGTTGACAGGAATGTGTTGTATGCCACCATAAATTCAACCAGCACATAACTGTCAGATAATGCTTTAAACGTATGTGAATATTTTTGATTTAGTAACTCATTTTGTAGCCTTAAACATTAAAGAATGGTTAAAGGGAATCAATGGATGAACTTGGGTTGCAACTAACGATTGTGTGCATTATTGAATAATCTGCAAATAATGTTTTTCTGATTAAATCAATTAATCATTTTGTCGCAAAATATCTTTTTCTGTTTTTATCAGACTTACAGTCCAAAAAAGTTGACAAGCTGGAACCAGAGAACATTGGGCAAATGACTGAAATGAATAATTGATCATCAAAATAGTTGCAAGTAAATTTTCTGTCAAGTAAATAGTAATAGTTTTAGTCTTATCATTTGCATTATATCCTTTTGATCCAGATGTTCTGTAATACATGAATGTATTTTCAGAATTTAATTCAAATTGAAAAATGCCTAGATTCAGGTAGAAACATGAAGTCATTTTTCACCATGCACCCTGAGCAACAACTACAACTGCAACTGCAACAACTGTCCCTGCTGTAACTCATTTTCTCTAGCCTGTGGCGCAAAGCTGAAAACAAACCACCTACCTCCCCAACAGTTACCCATACGTCACATGATTAAGCTATTAGTTAAAGCTCTCCTCCAGACATGTTTTAAAGGAGACCTAGAATGCTGTTCCTTATTTTCTGTCATAGTTATAATGTTACAATGTCTGATGTTCATATTAAACGTGACCCAAGCTTTAAATAATAAGCTTTGTGACGCCGGCTACAGACAGCCGTTGTATCAGCGGTAGTTGGTGGTTCAGTTACCCAAGAATAGGTGACTTTGAGCTGGGTACAGAGCGCCACAAGCTGCCGGTCATTAAGGCGGACGTTATGGTTAAATTTTGTCCACAAAATATGAACATTTTGCAGCGACAAAAGTTAAGAATAGGCACCAAAACGACTAGTTAAGATTAGGAAAAAGATTGTGGTTTGGATTAAAACACTCCTAAGGAACACGCATTTCCTGTGTGATAGACTTTAGTTTTCCCTGGGATGCAGACTCCACTCTCTGGCTTGAAAGTCCTGTATGTTAACGCCCCCCCATCACCCTGACCACCTCCCTTCGTGGCCAGCCGCGTTCCTATACAGCGGCCGTCAATGTGGTGAATACAGCAAAAAAAAGTGGAATGGTTATGAATTACAGTGCTTAACTTTTCATAGCTTTTTGAACAAATGGTTCATAAGAACAGGCTGAAAGTAACAATGAGCACATTTCATATTTTTACTGTAAGTGGAGGGGGACTTAATGCATGACTTCCATGTATGATATGTCAGGCAGCTACTTATTTTTTCCAGTCAGTATGTATGTATATATGTATGTATGTATGTATGTATGTATGTTGTCCCATATAACAATGACACTGACCAACAGTATTGCATAAAAATCCAACAAACTTAATTTCATCATTTGGACTTTGAACTGTTAAATAGCTTGTCCTTCTTATGTTCTTCTTCCAGGTCCTGTAGCTGTGATCAGTGGTGAGGAAGACTCTGCCAGCCCTCTTCATCATGTCAACCATGGGATTATTACCCCCTGTACTCTGGATGCGGGTCCTGATGCAGTTGTCATAGGGATGACTCGTATTCCTGTGGTGGAGAATCCTCAGTACTTTAGGCACGGACACAACTGTAACAAGCCAACCACCCGTAAGTCCCTGTAAAGTTTCTACTTGTTAGCACTCCTTTGTCACGTTGTTGTGTGGTGACCATTGTTACACAATTTTATGGAGATACAAAGTGACCCTTGAACTACAGTTGTTCAAGCATGAGGCTAAGTATACTAAATCTGTATGGCACTTAGGGAACACAAACTCTCACTGAATGTTATTCACTGTATAGTAAAGTGCAGCATCTGGCCAGATATCAAACATCACATATTTATAAGGCTCATTCCAACTGTTGCATCTCCATTGTAATTTGTTGTTTATCTTTACAATGAGAAAAGTGGCTGGGCCCTCGGGGCAATAGTGTAATTTAGTGTCGTCTATAGAGTCAGTGTGATCATATGGTATTAGCATCTGCTGGCTCACTTCCAGGCTCTTCATATAGGATCTGTTCAGACAAAATCACCCTTCTGTATACCAGCTACTGGTGTTCAGATAGCCCCCCTCCACCTCATTTACTCTTCCTTCGGGACTCATGTTCCAGGTTGGGGAAAGACAAGACCACTTTAAGGCCTAATTACTCACAATTACATCAACTGCTCAAGAGAATCAGTAGAAAACAACTGTGCCAGCAGCCAGCCACAGCCTGGCGCCTGCTGCTTCCCTTCCCCACCATACCAGTCAAACAACTGGATTTAAACATAGAAAAGACTCTCCACCTGACTGAGTGAGATCAGGCAACCCTGAACCCTTTCAGCTTGGATCTGCAAAGTTTACATCTTGGCTCGCTCTCGAAATGGCCGTCAATCAGGCTAACAGAAGTTGATTTCTGAGTTTGGGCCAATGAGAAGGAAGGAAATCCCATTTAGAGGTGATAAATAAATGACGGGTCTTATGTTTTATGAATTGCATTAATTGTTAATGGCCAGTCGGTGACTGATTTATAACGTCTCATGCCTTGCACAGGAGATCTGATTGCGAGCTAATGAATAAATGACAGTGAGCACAAATGAAAGTTTCTCCCGATTACCGTGCGCCTGGAATTGAAAGTCAGACCGTGGCTGTGCCCGATTGCAGCTTTGACGTGGGCTTTACAGAATGTTCTCCCTCTCTGAATGCTGCATCCCTTGTCTTATTTTTAGATTGAATTCTATGTGGGTGCATTAAAAAAGGAAATGAACCCTGAATTCACCACAAGGTCATAATGGCCACTGCTTTCTGCCAGTGGCTGGAAAAACAAAATGGCTCTGAACGGCTTTTGCCTCTGCCGATCATTCACTGAATATGATTGTATTCTTTACCCTCAGGACACACTCACACACACACACACACACACACACAGGCTCGGGAAAGGAAATGTCTCTGTGTATCCATGTGTGTATATATATACAGTATGTGTGTAGGTGTATGACAGAGAGAATGAATCTGTGCATGTATGTGGATGTAGGCATACCGTTGGTATGGCTTGTAGGTAGAATGAATTTGCCAATATCTCTCCTTACTTTCCTCTACCTCCACTATGGTTTAATAAGTGTCTTCAGTTAGGGGTCCCTTGGGTCCCCATTGTGCTGCTGGCCTTGCTCAGCCTGACTGTCCTGCACCTTCACTCCGCTTACATCCAGTGTGGCAGCTTTATTGATGCTCGGCCACCAATCCATAATATATTCATTCATTTACTTGAAAGCCTCTTATCCAGGAGAATAGCTTGCTGCCAGTGTGTGTCTCTCGCTCTCTCACACACACACACACACACACACACACACACACACACACACACACACACAGTCCAGCATTAGGCACACATACATTTAAACACACTCACACTTCTCCTTACCTATAACCATCAGGAGTTCACAAATGTGATGGTCAGTCCCAGTCTGCTTCCACTACCAGTCTCCTGCGCAATGTATAGTGTTGGGCGCTGTGCATTTTGAAACCAGCTCCATCAATAACAGTGAGGAGGAAGAGGAACAGTTTGTTGCTGTCATGCTGGCTTCTGTTTAAACAGCTGCATGTGATGGGAAATTGCCTGCTGCAGAGCTCACACCAGTGATTCCAGTGTGCCTTACCAGATGTATTATTCATGAGTGTTTCATCTTCAAGTCAATACTATATACAGTATATATTTCTATAAATTGTACCATCAGTTTAATAGTTCTAGTTACACCAAACAGAGTTGGAGAGAGGAAAGCCTGAGCGAAGAGTATCTCGGCTGTCAGGCTGTGGCACATAAAAACAGAACAAAAACACAAAAAAGAACAAATATGATCAAATTGTACTTGCCCTCTAGTTGAACCGGCAACCTGTACACTTTCAGTTGTAAACAAGCTTGAGATATTACGAGCATTACCAGAGAAGTGTTAGCACAGTTGTCATTGTGATGCCAATTTAAAAACATGAAGTGCTGTCATTCAATTGGTTCATCTTCTGGATGAACCGGTGGCCTCAGCTTTGGTTGCGGTAAACAGGCAAGCCGTGACTGATTAGAATATTCGTTGAGATCAGCTCTTTTTATTTTTTTCACTGGGGCTGAAAAAGACCAATCCAGGGGAAGTATAGCCGCATTAGGGAGATAAAGGCAGAAAAGGCAAAGGACAATTCTTTAGCCTAATGACAGATCCATATCTAGCCCAATTCGCTGTCTCCCAGCAAGTGGCTTTGTTTTATCATTCAGCTTGCTATTTTAATTACAGATTTGTCACATCCCGCTGGCCAAAATTAGACAACAGCTTTTGATGTTGGAGTATAGTGTGTAGCCTTTCATTATATCCATGTTATTAGGGATGTCACACATGGGCATAGCTCGGACTTACCACCACTCTGTCCCCTCTGCTTTCGGTGTAACAGGGACATACTTATGCTCAAGGTGACGTTTTTGAAGATTAAAATGTTTCCAGCAGAGACAAGAAGTGACTAATTTGGTAGCCTTAAAGCTCAGCAAATGAATTGAAATGTAGAGCAGATTGATTGAAAGGCAGTTATCATGCTCCAAGGCTATGATTCCATGAATTATAGTTAGAAACAGAAAAGCCCCACAGGCTTGCCAGTTGTGAATTTAAACAACTTACTTTAATTAGTTACTCAAGAAGTCCAAGATGAGTTCCTTTCAGCTCAGCCCAGAACGGAGCAAACTAGAAACTTCTTGGTAGAAAGAGCTCTAAAAAGGATGTTTGTTGATGCCAGGTGCAATCTAATGAAAACTGTTTCCAGATGGACCGAAACCACATTAAGATTCACTGAAGATCCCATCATCAGACAAACTTACAGACACAGTACAAAGTGCAAATGCAACTGCCGTTTCCAGTCCATGTACAGTACAACGACACAGAATGAGTAGTAAGCAATGAAAATGAAATAAATGAAAGAGTAAATTAAAAGTGTTTGCTTCTGCAGACATGCTTAATTGGTTTTCAAACCTTTTGCAATCTAGTGGTGAAATGCTAAAAACAAGCATAGAGTCAATTAAAATACCAAACCACTTCTATACATTTCTTGGCTCCTACCACTGTAAGCCAAGACAAACGTGTAATTTGATTACAGATATAAGACCTATTTTCTGAGAACATGTGCTGTGTACAAAAACACATTCAGTATAAAACTGGACCAAAGTGCTGCCAATTAAAGTAAGCTGTAAACCTAAAAGCACACTCTCATGAGTGTTGACAGGTCAGCACTAATATAATTAGTTAATTCCTTGCACAGAGCAGCAGTAGAATAAAACAAACTTACATAAATGTACTTTTCAGCCTTTATAGGAAGATTTTTACACTGTATCCGTGGGGACTAACAGCTCCGCTAAGATGTCAAATATAGCTACTTTGTGTTGGTAGTCACTTTTAAAGAACCTCCCCTGAGCAGCAAGTGTAAAGTACTTAGTGCTTAAGTGTACCTAATGCTTAAACTTTAATCATAATAACACTGAGGTTGAGCTTTGGGAGAAGCCATTGTCAAAAGGAAATCAATACACAATTATATCTCTATGTTTACGCATTGTAGAATGGAGCCACTAAGTGTTGAATATTAATTAGATGAGTAAGACATTATGAAATAACAGTTTGATTAAATTGTGTAAACTTATTTAAATAAATCAATATGTTCAAAGGTCAAATCATGAATGCTACTTTTTAAGACGGTGTTGTCACCAATCATCGCCTCATCTTTCAACCAATCACATGCCCCCTGGCCCTCCTAAGCAAGCTCAACAACTGCTACTACATTTAGCCAGTTAGTTAGTGGGAGCATCAACAATGCCCTTAGTAACTGGGAATCAACTAGTCTCGCTTTGCCAGACCCTCCTCCAAAGCGCGCTAAAGAAGGGTCTGACTACTCCACATAGCATTCAGAGATGGGAGGAAAACTTGCTCTGGTTTAATGGCATTTCTTTAAACCAATTACAATCGTCATGGGCAGCGCTAAGCTCCGCACAGAGCCGCTGTAAAATAGTTGTGTGAGAGAAAACTCAGATTGGACAGAAAGTCTAGCTAGCTGTCTGGATTTACCCTGCAGAGATCTGAGGAGCAGTTAACCATAGTCCTCACAAATCCACCAGAGTTTAAAATTCCAACACAAAGAAAGCGGAAGGAAACGGAAAATACATGCATCCGGCGGAATTTTCTGCAACACCGGAGCAATCCCGGGAAGTGGAACGCGAAGGATATAGACTCGAAATCAACCAACTAGCTTGTGCTGTAAATGTATTGAACACTTTGGGACTCCATATCGTTGGACGCAGTCTTCTGTATGTTTTATGAAATGCTACACTTTTTGTGCTTCTAGCTGCTACAGTAGTAGCTTAGTACATGGGCTTGGCCTGGTCTTTGATTCAGGGAATTTTGACATAATAAATGTAAACAGGATGATTTTATGGGAGATGCTTTTTCATTATACTGTTAGTGTAGCTAAGCTAGGCATAGGTGGTTATCACACACAAGCCAGAGTGTTCATTAAGGCCAGGCAGCAGAAACCCAGGCTGGGAGTCAGCCAGCCACAGCAGGTTAGGAGGAGATACCCACTGAGAGTCAACAGTAAGTGCTGGTTGTTCATGTCACAGTCGCACAACGATGCCAACAAACACAGAGCCCCTGTGCTGCAGTGAATTTAATGGCGGAGAGCTTTTTGTATGCTATTAGCTGCTGGATGAGTACCTCTCACCTAACTATTAGCTCCCTGTGGTGCTTGTTTTGTAGGCAAACTAAACTATGAGTACATTACAGTGATCTCAGTGAAGTTACTTTCCTTTGTAAGTCACAGTGACTATAAAACCTCAGAAGATAATCATTATCAATATATCTTTTTTTATCAAAGAATTGCTCTTATAATTGTAGCATTAATCAGACAATGTATGATTTATGTATTTAATACGTTTTGACTTGAAGTGGTAATGTTTTAAGACAGCTGGCCTAATGTAGCAGTGTCTTGTAACTGTATATACAAACTAACTAAAATGTAGAGCTGATGCAGGAAATGAGCATTTGTGAGGATGTCCTCAGTATAAATTCAATATTAAAGCATACACCCTGCAAAAGACATGTTGTCAATGATCAGGAGGCACACATCGATCGACCCACCGCACACACTCAGGAAAGCTGTCAGGCAGAAAAATACTCACGCACACACCTGTGAGGCAGAAACACACACATGAATGCACAAAGTTGGCAGTTAGATCGAGAAAAACACACACACGCACGCACACACACACACACACACACACACACACACACACACACACACACACACACACACACAAACACACACACATAAATACACACGCACACATACACACACAGAGACATACACACATAATGAAACTGGGGAAAGTTGGCAGGTAGTTGTTGTCAAACGCACACACGCACACATTCACGCACGCACAGGCACGCACACACACGCACACACACACACACACACACACACACACACACACACACACACATAACAAACATAATAACAACATATTAAACATCTGTCCCTTCCGAGCAGCCTGACCTGATTAGCTCAGTAAAATTTTTCGCAGTCTCTCAGCTTCCAGGGAGAATGTTTGCTGGCGTCTAGGCCTCAGGTGAGCCAGGACAAATGAATGATGCTAAGTTGGGGGATGGAGATTTAATCTCAGGGCTCTTCAGCGTGCTACTCTGGGTAAATGGCTGCGGGGCACAGGGAAAGTAAACCCTAGCCCTAACAGAGCCTCGTACTTCGGAAACCAGTCATGACAGCTGGCGATGCAAACTAAAATCAAAAGCAATTTGCTCAATATATCTGAAATAATTGCACCGATGTAAACTTGTCTAGTGTACTTACTCAGTGGATAACTGTCCATCTGGTCCCTCCAGTCTGGGTCGCCGTCCCCAATTTATTTTCGGGACATGGAAAAAAGTTTCATGTACAGCCCTATTTATCAGAGAGGGGAAATCTTCAGACTGTACCAAACACTGCGTCTCTTGGGTGTCGCGATGCAACAGGTCCCACTCCGTGCAACGCAGACACTCCTGTTGGGTGGCCATAGCTTCACAATGTCCTCAGGTACACCACCAGTTTCCTGAAGTACGAGGCTGTGTTGATAGCTCGCTCTCTCTCTCGTAGCCCTTTCACGGAGCTCCCGCAGCTCTTTGTTCAATAAACTGTCTGTACACTTACAAAGTTCTCAATGCTTCAATTAACATGTAGGGACCCTCATTATGCTACCGTTGAAGTTTGGTAATATTTTGAGCCTTTTTAGTGGTACAAAATAGCGATTCATTTTTACTTTCCCTGTGTCCCGAATACTAGCGTTGTAAGCTAATCGGCGGTCCGCGTTAGCTTCTTTCAAGCAACAAACACATTTGATTAGCATGAAAACATGTCCCAGAGAGAGACAGACATCCGTTATTAACCCCTGGGTTCATTTTGCGCCAGAATTGTCCTTTAACAATACATTACAAGGCCAATCCAACCACCATGCTGTGATGATAATATTCTGTTTTTTTGTTTTTTTTGTTATTTTGTTTTTGTTTTACATTTAAGTAGTATTATTATTATAGTCCACATAAGTTAAACAAGTTTGTTTTAACTGCATGAGGGGAGGAAAGAAATAATGGGAACAGTCACTCAGGATTAAGAAAATGTAATCTTGTCTTGAAGAAGAAGACAGTGTAAAACTGCTTTTACACATAAAAGGTGGTTGACAAGTGTTAGTGAGTGTGAACGGTGTGATTACTGTACACTAGAATTAAGGAATGTATGTTCTCCTGGATAATGAAAATGAAAATCACTTTTCACTCATGCATCAAATGCAATAAGATAAATATTCTGCATCAATAACCTCCCTAGTTGTACCACCATTTCTGCAGTGGAAGAATTGAGCTAAATGCATCTAGTGAAAATAGAGCTGTTCTGTTGATTACAGCCCCCTCTGACACATTCAATTAGCCAATGCAAATTAAGAAGTGTTTCAGTCTCATAACATTAGTTTGTAAATGGTTACACAACCTCTGAGAGTGAAAAGATGTGTTTTTGGCCAGTCTCTCCCGTCTGGATGTGGACGTTCTGTGTAGCAACCATGCCAGCATTACTTGCAAGTTTATGATTATAAATCAACAATTTCTTGTTTTATAATGTGAATTTTTGTAAAAGTGAAATGTTGGTCAGGACACAGAGAGAGTGCAGGAGATGAATTAAAGTTAATTTCTGGGATCAGAGGTTTTTTTCCTTAACTGACGACAGCACGACCAGTAATTGGTGTTTGGTGATTTGCAGGAGAGAAGATCTATTCAAACCCGTCTAGCTACAGTGTTTTAAATTATAAAGTAGATTTCAACAGCATTTCAGTGACTATATTTTTCAACATGTGACAGGTTTCACAGTATCTCCCAGTCATATTTCTTGGCAAAAACAGCTAAACAGTAAATTATCATAAATAACAGTGAGATGCCAGCGCAGTAACGGCAGCTTGTTTACGTCCCTCCTCTACCCGAATTGGTCTATAAGTAAACCTCTCAGCGCAATCACCATGTACTGATGGATGGGTTCATTTTTATGTCAACATCAGTCTTACTCTTACAGTATAACAATATGTCCCTGTAATGTATTATATTATTGGAGGCAATGTATGTCAATGTATCAGCCTGCTTAATAGAGTCTCCATGTAAGTATTTACATGGGTTTGAAAAGTTTCCAAATCTGGTGACAAAGTTGCTAAGTTGTTAGAGATGAAAAGTGACACTGGTGTTCTGCTACCGGATGAAGAGTCCACATAGCTTGTCAAGCTATGTTTCAGTCTCAAACTAATGTTATGAGACTGAAACACTTCTTAATTTGCATTGGCTAATTGAATGTGTCAGAGGGGGCAGCTCCACTGCAGAAATGGTGGTACAACTAGGGAGGTTATTGATGCGGAATATTTATCTTATTGCATTTGATGCATGAGTGAAAAGTGATTTTCATTTTCATTATCCAGGAGAACTTATTTTCTTTAATTCTGATGTACAGTAATCACACTGTTAGCACTCTCTAACACTTGTCAGCCACCTTTTATGTGTAAAAGCAGTTTTACACAGTTTTTCTTCAATACAAGATTACATGTTTTTAAACAGATGAAAAGGGACACTGGTGTTCTGTTACCAGATGAAGAGTCCACATAGCTTGTCAAGCTATAAGTTGAGTTCTCATCAGTTATTCTACTCAGTTGCAGTTCATTCTTGACACATTTTGACACTACAGTTAAGGCACATTTTGGTTTTCTGACTGAACGGTAATAACAGATCACAGTTTGTAACTTCTATTTTTTTTTTTTACATTTCATGGAGTAAAAGTGCAGAATAAATTAATCTAGCACCCAGTGAGGACAGACTATGTGGATAGTAGGCAAACATGTCAGACAGAAGAGTGAATTGTTCAAATAGTGAAGTAAGTGTTCCAATGAGTGTGCTTCAGTTGAGTTATTTTGCATAATGACAAATATAAAAGTGTAGATATTGTAATAAAAGTGATAAGATATGATTAAAACAGATGCTGTGAGATAAAAAGAAATCATTCTATAAAATCACCTCACCTCACTGCAAAGGAAAAGTAAAAGTCAAGAAAACACTCAAATACTAACTTCTAAGTAAAAGTTAGAAAAATCATATTATATTCTGGCATTGTGGGGTTAAAACAGTTTCTGAGCCTCCACCTGCTGATAGATGAAAACCTTCACATTTTTTGGCATTTCAACAACTATCTCATCCAGAAAAGCTTAATGTTGGGTGCAACAATAGTATAAGCTTCAATACCTGGATCATCAGCATGACAGGCAAGTGATAATAAGGCCAACAGTGATCCTTGAACGATCATGAACGATGGAGGAGTGCACGGAAGAGAATTAAAGTAAAAGATTATTCATATGTCTTAAAGAAAGTACATTAGTGGAGAAGTAGAGATAGGATTCAGTGGGCGATAGATGTTAAGTCTGGAAACTCTTGAGACTTGTGAAAAATATCTCTGTTTCTTTATCACCTGAGAAAGTGTGAAGACATTTGGCTTTCAAAATCCAGTCACATTTTGAATTAAAATGAATGTGTATCAACATGTTTTTTTCAGCTCATGGAAAGCAGATTTTCAGAGGATGAAGCTTTGACAGCAGTGATGTGAGTGCCCCTGGTGGGGCTCTCACCCGGCAAACTGGCTGCCAGTTTCTGCAGACACTTGCATTGTGATCTACTTTAAAACTGGGACATGTCTTCATATTTAACACTGATTTCAGAAAGGGTGTAAGATACTGTCTGACGGAAACACCAGGAGCAGGTGACATTTTTATATCAATCGCCTTCTCAACAGAAGACCAGATGGTGACTCTGGAGAAATGACATAAAAGAAGAAAAAACCCAGAGGAATGGTCCGACTGAACTAGTAATCGGTGTCTATGAATAAGGAAACATTCTAGAGATTACGCCACATGGTGAACTCCTTTTAAGTAAAGCTACAGCAAACTCTGCAAGAAATAAATGGAGCCGCTGCCTCCCATTTATTATCTCTAGCAGCAAATCCTATATAAGTTGTATAACGGGATCACAGGTTTCAAATAAATGAACTGAAACATCATGGTGTGGTACCCAATTACACCTAAGATATAGTCTGCTGTACTTACTGTATACTGTATTTAGTACATTGACTTAAACCATTTCCCCCAAACAGCAGTTGTCCAATTATTGCTTAGTAATTGCATAACTGGCAGTGCAGCTTGTCAAGCGCTGTGCATGGGGCTGTATCATATATATATATATATATATATATATATATATATATATATATATATATATATGTATATATATATATATATATATATATATATATATATGTATATATATATATATATATATATATGTGTGTAAAGAGTTTGGATAGTGTTTTTTACCCTCTCCAAAACCAAAAACGGCAGCAAAAGTTTAAGGAATGGATTAAACGGTGTGTTTGTCTGTGTAAGCTGTGAATGTTAGCATGCCTGGCTAACTAGCTTAGACTACGACCTACAGTAGAAACCCTACCCAAAGTTACTTCCAAGGCCAGCAGCAATTCATACTACAATTTGTGTGGTTACTAAAAAAATCCTATATAAGTTGTATAACGGGATCACAGGTTTCAAATAAATGAACTGAAACATCATGGTGTGGTACCCAATTACACCTAAGATATAGTCTGCTGTACTTACTGTATACTGTATTTAGTACATTGACTTAAACCATTTCCCCCAAACAGCAGTTGTCCAATTATTGCTTAGCAATTGCATAACTGGCAGTGCAGCTTGTCAAGCGCTGTGCATGGGGCTGTATCATATATATATATATATATATATATGTGTGTGTAAAGAGTTTGGATAGTGTTTTTTACCCTCTCCAAAACCAAAAACGGCAGCAAAAGTTTAAGGACGGTGTGTTTGTCTGTGTAAGCTGTGAATGTTAGCATGCCTGGCTAACTAGCTTAGACTACGACCTACAGTAGAAACCCTACCCAAAGTTACTTCCAAGGCCAGCAGCAATTCATACTACAATTTGTGTGGTTACTAAAAAAAGACCCCTAGAACATCTACTCTGTAGGCCTTGTAGGTCAAAGTTGTACAATGGCGCCACATTCTGTTTTACATTGCAGTGAAATCTTAAGCTCATTATGGTATAGATCAGATAAAGAGAAAGCATTACACAAACACTGACTATTCTGTCCTGGGACATGAAAAATAACATGACTTTTTAAATGGTGGCATTCCCCTTCATGTACTGTATAATTAATTATGGTTAAACAAATATGGACACCGATTGCTTGCAACCATTAGAATTTCCAAAGGTTCACATTTAATTTAATTTCTGAATCATGATTTGATTTAATAACTTTGTTTAGTGCTTTCACCTGTTTTCTTTCTCCTGTTGCAGAGCATTAAACAAGCTTGTTTCATTTCATTCATATCTTTAGGCAGAGAGATAACTACTACAGTGTACAAGCACTCACATCTTTACCTAGATGTCTTATCTGGAAACTATGGAAGGGTTAATGCCTGACCAGATGTCCATTATCAGGAATTAATGGACAACCGGTAGGCCATTAATTCCTGATTATGGACACCTTAAAGGGCATATACCATGGTCACTTGCCAAAGAACATTTTTATGACCATTAATTTATATTTTCATGCATTTTGCAATTAAAATCCAGTTATTTTAAATAATAACTCTGTTTCCCTGGTAAGGTTCAGACTAATACCTGGAACAATCATTCCCATCCCTTAAGGTTCTTATGCAATGGAAACGTTGTCCACTTCTCCAGTAAATAAAACAGACCTTGGATACGACCTGGCAACGGGAGTTATTTCTAGTCCGCTTAAATCACCCCTTTGGCTCAGCTATGAGCCAGAGTTTAGCCAGAAAGCTAATGTGATGCTAGCAAGATTCAAAGTGAATAATCTTGTGCACGGTTGACAATCAGTAAATATAATTTGACAGTATGTATAACAACAAGAGAGGCTAGCTATCAAGCCATGTCATTGTCAACAAATGATACACCATGTGTACTGTCGGCTGCAGTCTGAAGTAGCGAGTTGAACAGTGAATGAATGGGATTTGAGATGATCTCTAAATGTGAAGTAAGTTCAGATCCGGCGGTGTAACTTACTAACATCCTGTAGTGTTCAGAGGAAGAGGCACTGAAGGACTTCATTTAGTGTTGCAAATAATATATTCAGATTTTTATTTTATTTTATGTAGCGCATTCATTTGGAACAGTAAACAGACAGTTTCACTGGAACTACTTAGGTCTCCTGTATCACTTTTTAATGTACACCCTGCAGCCAATCATAATCAAGTATTCACCCAGACTATGCTATACTGTATGTATAAATATATAAGTGTGTTTATGTGTACACTATTATAAAAGCAGTTGAATTTTAATGGTTAACCTACAAGCTGTCATGTTTTATTCAGAGTAAGGCATAAAAAGCAGTTCTATCAGGAGCCAGCGAATCCTACACTTTTTCAACTCTTTCATATTTGGCAGATATCAGGGTTAAAGTTTTACCCCTGAAACATACCAGGCTCCATATTTCTGTCTTACTATTTCTCTTTCTTCCTCTATCTGTCTTTCTCACTTATCCTGCCTCTTACTCTCATGACTGTGGTCAACTTGCAAGTTTTGTTAGGCTAATCAATAGGACAGGACGCTTCAGTTCTATGATCACAAAGACTGCAGTTAATAAAAATAAAGATTGAAGGTCACAATGTCTTAAATGCATATATATATATATATATATATATATATATATATATATATCCTGTAACTCTAAAATGATCCTGTTAGAGAGAGTTATTAGGAAAGAATAGAATATGACATATAGAGAGAGAGAGAGCTTAGCTAGTTGTTTATTTTACCTCACAGAGATTTTTCAGAAGTAGACATTTTACAATTTTGTTCTCATTAGAAAAAGTCCCCCTGTATTGTTTCAATGCCAACAGGAAAAAAAACAAGGAATCCAGATAAGTGATTTGCAGCTCTGCAGGTCCAGTGTCATCTCACTTTGGAGATTTAAAACCACTTGAACCCTAATGTTCCCAATATTCTCTTTTAAGTAGCTTCAAAGTCAAATAAACATTTTTTTTTTTTTTGCAGTTTGACAATGTCACATATTCGGTAACTGCTTCACTGAAGCTGTATCACACTTGTATTGAGAGAAATATTCAAATATTCAAGATGTTATTTTATGGATTCACGATTACATCAAAAAGAAAATGTAAGATGTGTTGTGCATCATTTTCTAATCCCTTTCTTGTTATTTTGCATGATATATTTAATACTGCGTCTTTAGAAACTTGAGATCTTGACTAGAATTTAAAATAGTACAAAGTAGCTGCACCCACAGTACAGCACATACAGAGGCCAGTACTCTCTCTCTCTCTTTCTCTCTGCTTCTCTTGTCTTTCACTGCTTCATAATCTCTCGGTCTCCTTTTTGCCTCTCTTTTTTCTCTTTTGCATGTGTCAATTCTCCTGCTTTAGAGATGATGACATTCATGTGGGGTGAAATTATCCCTCTAAATATATTTTTCTAATATCTAGCATGTTTTGTAGTCCTATAATAATTGACTTAAGTTTAATACCTTCCTGCCTGTGGTTTAGTTGTCCAGCATATAAAGCGGAGAGACATCATCCTGAAGAGGGAGTTGGGTGAAGGAGCATTCGGAAAAGTCTTCCTGGCAGAGTGCTACAACCTCAGCCCCACCAAGGACAAGATGCTGGTAGCTGTCAAGGTATGTGTTCTCTGTGTGTGTGTGTGTGTGTGTGTTGTGAAAGCACAAAAGGAATCATTTGACATTTTGGGTAATACATTTTCTCAATTCCCTTTCTTGTGAGAGTTGGATAAGAAAAGATGAAGAAGATCACCACTTATATCCATATGAAAATATGATGAAGCTACGACTGGAAACAGGGGGAACATCTATCCTTATCTTCAATATAGTGCTTTCAATAATTCCACAATGGAACAAAACAAGTAGTGTTCATGTACACTACTTACTGCTAGCAACCCCACAATGCAATGCAGTGCGTCTCTTTTTATAGATTTGAAAAGCACACGTGCAGTTGGGCCAAAAGTTAGGTGAGCCTTCCTACGTAAGCCCAGTAGGCATGTTGAATCACACTTTGACCTATCACTAGGTCCTGCAGTGGGCTGTGCCATCATAAATCTAGTGAGCCCTCTGACACCATTCTCTAGCTCTGAGCTAACTTACCTTTAAGCTGCCTTTAAATCCTACTCTTACCCAAGCAAAGAGAAGACACTCAGTGGCATAACCCGGCCTTGTGTCTGTATCTGCTTAGGTTACAGTGGCTGGCCCAACTTGCTTGATAAGCAGTTTAATGTGAATGTCATTGCCTACTCCACAGTCCAACAACCATCACCCTATACATCTGCTGGTTCCACTAGTCCTACCAATAGTCACTAGATAGCTAGTCTATATAGACAACGTTTCATTTACGGGATTGTTCCAGTGCCACCAGTGGTGGCATGTCCCTCACCTCCCACTTTCTTTGTATTGGCATCCTAAACTTCGGTTGATTTGAGAAACACCCTCCGAGCCAACTGACCACCAGTAGAATTCTCATTACACACTCGACAGCCATTTTAATTCCAGAGCTCGCCTCCCTACGTTCACATGTTCCACCAAAACAAGTTCATTCATGAGGCTATTTTGCAGAGGCACCGTTGCTGCGTCTGGCGCTTAGCACCGCCCAAGATAATTGTGATTGGTTTAAAGAAATGCTAGACCACGTTTTTCTCCTATCCAGGAATGTTGTGTGGACTAGCCAGACCTTCCTCTGCAGTGCTGTGGAGGAAGGTCTGGCAATGCGAGACTACTAGTTAGCAAGCCTTCTGGCACAAGCAACTCTGCAACTCTACTCCTGTTACTGATGACGCAAAATTATGAGAATTAGTATGAGTCCAAAATCCCAATTTGCTGCTCACTATGGAGTAAACTACTTAGTGTTACATAGGGAGACTGGAGTGTGGCACATAAGCTAGGCTAAGCTTACTGTCTCCTGATTGTTGCTGTATAGTTAATGGACACATATTAGAGTTGCATCAATCTTCTTTTCTAACTCCCAGCAAGAATGTGATTAAGCATATTTTCTATTAACTATTACTGAAAATGACAGTTTGGGAGGAAAAAAAGGTTCAGCGGGGGATCGCAGAAAATCCCTACCATTGTTCTCTCTAATGGTGTTTTTCCATCACATGGTACCTGCTCGACTCGCCTCGACTCTACTCGCCTTTTTTGGTTTTCCATTACAAAAAAAAGTCCCTGGTATCTGCCAACAGGTACTTTATTTAGTATCACCTCCATTGAGGTTCCAAGCAAGCTGAGGCGATACCAAAAGGTGAGGTGAAAACCTGCAGACTACTGATTGGTCAGAGAGAATCTTCACTAATCACTGCGTCATCATTGCTAGAGACAGACGGGGGTGTCCTGAACAAACCCGCCATTTTTAAATAGTTTAGCCAGCGGTGTTTTTTTTGCTGCCTCCAGCTTCTTTAGAAACTAAATGTGTCTTCTGGCAAACAGCCACATGCTGAGAGTCAAAAACAACACACACCTTCCACGTTCTGTGTGTGTGTGTGTCGCGTTAGGTCACGGCAGTTTCCTGCGGCATCGCTATGACGACCAGCCACGCTCACCTCAGGCATGAGGAGGTACTAAATCTGCAATGGAACAAGGAGGACGGGGCACCGCACAGTCAAGTCAAGTCGAGCCGAGTAGAGTAGAGTAGAGCCGAGCTGGTACCATGTAATGGAAAAAGGCCATTAGCTCCCATTAACATGGTGTACAGTAGGTTGAATCACTACCATGTTACACAATAGTTGTCACTGATCAAGGTTGGCATTACAGACATTTACTAATACGAAAATCAAGAATGAATATTGTTAGTAGGGAGATTTGGCATCTTTAACTTGAGACACAATGTAGACAAAAATAAATAAAGTGGTTGGTTTGGTGGCTAAGGGCTCTCCTACCGGGGGTTGGGTTCCCCAGTCTTTACCTGTCTTTGTACCCATTCAAAACCTGTTTAACTATCAGCCAAGAGACCTGCAATTACTGTCAAACAAAGTTAATACTCCAGTGAACATGATGCTTTGTTTTGAAGAGCTTAAAGCGTTGAGAACCATTGCACATGCGTGGTGGCTCTCAATGCTTTCAAAGTGCTCAACATTAGGTTGTGCTTGCCAGCTCCCAGTGTGAATATGCATCCACTGTATGAATGTGAAGCAGGGTGATACTGAGTATGAGGTTGCAGACTCAGCAAACCTAGAAAAAGAAAATTCAGTCAGAAAACCGCCCTGACCTTGACAGTGAGTGTTTTGTGGAAAATAATAAAAGAGGCGATCACATTCCAGACAGGAAAAGTTAGTGGAGGAGTTAAGATGAAGATGATGGAGAGTCTGGCTGTCACTTCCTTTTCTTAGCATTACAGAATACATTTATAATAAGCCTCCTTTACAATGACTTCTTTATTTGCACAATAACGCAACACAATGCAATGTGCATTTTCATCTGGACATGTTCCTGTATGTGATAAAGCAGAAAGAGGCTCTCTGAATACACTTAAAGGTCAACAAAGGGAAAATTCATTGCAGCGCGTTGCCTCAATTTATTGTAGTCAGTATTGTTTTGGAGGGATGCCCAGACACAAAACATTTCCTTAAGAGTGCGGTTTGATTTGGTAATAGAGTTTTATGGCCATTTTACCTACTCTGCCGTACATCTCAACCACCTCCAGCACTTCACTGCAAGAACAGCACATATGAATAAATGTATTTCCATCCCAAGGTCTTTCCATCTGTAATAACGTCAGCAGCACGCTGAGAAAGCAGGACTCCAGGCCAAGGAGATCAAGAGAGGCAACTTGCTGTGTTTTCTTGTTACGGATGATGTGTCAAGAGTCTTTTTTCTCCAACAGAGGCTGCAATAAAGCATGCTATTACTGTTATTTGATTTGTTTTCCTTTTATCTGATACTGGCACCTTCAATTGACATATTACAAGATTTGTTGTGTACTCCACTTCAAAGGAGTTCAAGGCACTCCCTGCTTGATCCGTGAACCAATCAGATCAATTTGTTTTGTGTAAAGTTGTTTCAGCCAGCTGCCTAAAAACTATGTACAGGGTTATTAGGTGGATATAATGCATATCCACCTACTGTACACTGTATTACTAAATAACAGATTAAATGCTGTTCAATCAGGACAGACTACTTCACATTTTCAAAGCTTTATATATACTATATATATATATATATATTTCCTATATATATATATATATATATATATATATATATATATATATATATATATATATATATATATATATATATATTTTATTTTATATTTAACAGAATTTTGTGTAGGCCCAATCTTGTGTTTACCATTGACTGACGAACCCAAAAATCCAACGGCAACTGTTTTCCCCCTGCTATCTTCTCTATTCCCATGGAGTCAAGCTTGTGCTGGTAGGATAAAAGGAGGAGGTGGGCAAACAAGCGCATCGACAACATGAGCTGGAAGCAGTAACAAAAGGGAACAGATGATTGGGTATAAAGAAAGAGTTCCAAAGATACTGTATGACGTCCAACCTTGTATATTGTGGTGTTAAGCCCTCACATAGGGCCTCTCATCTTTATCTAAATATCTTGTAGAAAACTATGGAAGGGTTAATGCCTGACGAAATGTCCATCATCAGGAATTAATAGACGATGGTGAGGCCAACAACATGAGACGTCTACAGCCATAAAATTGTTAGAACTTACTGGGGACCTTGAATATCTATGCCAAATTTCATGCTAAATCAATTAGCAGTTGATGAGCCATCTCACTCAAAAACAAATCTGCCAGCCCCATTGTGGTGCTAGAGGAAAAGTGGGGTGATTAAGTCAGTGGGAATAATCCACTGTGGACCATGAATGTCTGTACATAATTTTGTGACAATCCATCCAATAGTTGTTGTGATATTTCAGTGTGGACCAAAGTGAAGGACTGACGAACTACAGACATTGTCAACCATACGTCCACGCCTTTAGCATGGCTCCAAATTGAAGGACAATTTGGGTGTACTGAATGGACGATTCAAACCAAAGAGGAGTTAACTAATTGAATTATAGAGAAAGGTAGGCAAAAGATGAAGAGCACAGGGTAAAACTTACAATGTTGCACACGTTTGGGGCCAGACACAGGATGTGGACAAATTTAAGGTGTGTTCCTGGAAGGGCCGGACGTCTAGGCTAAACCAAGGACAGGGTTTATTATATGCCTTCTCTACAGGGGACATGGTTTTGGTCTTAAACCTCACCATGATTAAAATGTATCAATTTGTAGTCAAACATTTTCAATTTCATGTTCAGGAAGTTGCCCTCATATGTTTTGCTTCAAAGAATGAACAAGCAATTTATGTACCAGTATAATTATAATGATAACGTACAACATTTATCTGGAGTTACAGTATATATAGTTTTATACCTGGCTTCCATCATCAATCACTGGAATTTACCATTAGACAAATGACTGACACAATGGACTGTAATGAGCTAAGGACTACAATGGATACATTGGTTGATTTCGCCAAACTTGGACTGTGACAGGCCACCATCCATTTCCATGCGTTAAGATTACTTTTGTATTTTCCCTTTCAGACACTGAAAGATCCCAACCTGTCGGCAAGAAAGGACTTCCAGAGGGAGGCAGAGCTGCTGACCAATCTGCAGCATGACCATATCGTTAAATTCTACGGAGTGTGTGTAGACGGAGATCCTCTCATCATGGTGTTCGAATACATGAAGCATGGAGACCTCAACAAATTCCTCAGGTCAGTTCTTCACTGAAGGTTAAGTCAATTTAACCGTAATGTATCAGGGTATGCTGGTGGAGCAAATTAGAAATTCATCATATGAACAGACAGTAGCAAACTATAGTGGGTGAAAGCCTAATTGGTGTGTGTGTGTGTGTGTGTGTGTGGGTGGCATATTCACTCAAGGTACTGGTGTGACTTGTAGAAAGAATTGTCCACCAACGTATTAACAGTAAGTAAGTGTAAAACTTGATACGATGCAATATCCAGCCAACTTCACAGCTTTCTGGGTTAGCAAACATGAGTGCTTTAGCTTTTGTTCTGTAATGTCAGTCTGTACCGAGGGAAGTGACCTCTGATAAGCTTCAACAAAGGCGACATGATGCCTGTACAGCAAGCCCTTTGGTAATGGGAAGCTTCACTGGAGTTGATGTCAGTGCGTACAAGAGGAGTCTGGGACAGAAGTGTGTTGTTTCAAGTGCATTGACAGCAGCTGTGTGTGTGTGTGTGTGTGTGTGTGTATGTGTGTGTGTGGTCTATCTTGTTTTTGAAGTTTGTGCAATAGTTGAAAAGATGACATGTTACAGTTGAGTGTGTATGTGATTCAAGAGTGCGTGAAGACTTTCTGTTGGGAAATCATTCCTGAAATGAAAGGCAATGTCGCGAATGATGAAATTCTTTCATGCAAGGTGCAAGACGCAGCTGATTTCTGGTCTATTTGTCCTGTTGGTCACATTTAACAAATGAAATGTGTGGGGAATCGGTAGGAATGAATAGAGTATCTGATGTGCGCGTCCAGCTCAACCTTCAGATAAAGGAAGAGGGCGACCTGCACTCATTCAGCCAATAGTAGATTTCTCTGAAGTAAAAGAGAGGTAGAAAGACACACTAAGGAAGAGTACTACTAATCCCTCTACAGTAAGGCTGAATTATTCCACACCGAGATGGTAAAAGAAAGACAGCCTGAGAGAGAGAGTGGGAGAAATTCCAGCTGTAGTCACAGTGACGAGAAGGACCTTCTCACAGGAAATGAGTTGTTCATTGTCACCCACAAATGCTCTGGTAAATGTACAACTTAGAGTACCTTGATGAAATTCCTGAGCCTTGGTTAAAATTCCTGACAGGCTGGGATATGCAAAATTGTGGCAAAAACTGCTCCAAACCACCAAAGACTCAGCCCCAAAAATAATAGAAACTGACACTTAACAGTTTATCATTGCAAATAAAGCTGCCTGGGTACTTGCAGGGTATAGTTAGTGTGTTAATATTTCTTGCAGTCTGTCTTTGTTATGTTAATTATTCTCAAAAAATACAAAGAAGCACCAACACTGCCAGGACAAGGGTTTATTAGGACTCTAAGGAGCTTTGGGTTACTTCTTAAAGGGGCAGTGATGTCACAGTCTGTCGTGCTGAAAAGGCTCTAAAGGTTCCCACTTCCAGTTGTTAAAGTGAGATTATGTAATAAAATAAAGGAAGACATGACACAAATATATTATATTAATATTCCATGAGAAATTAAATGTTTAATTCCTAAGCAATAAAACATACCACAAGTCAATACAGGCTGATGCAGACTTATTTGGTCTATAACCACAGGTGTATTGTGGCTAATGTTAGCCCACTCTAGATAGATATTGCTTCATGACGGACATTGCTGAGTCAGTTCAGTAACGCTAGGACTCTTCACTACTTGTGACTGTTTCAGAACATTTAGTTAGCCTGCAATTTCCACTTCTGGCCACAGTGGCCGCTAGTCTCACTTTAAAAACAGAGAAGAGAGGACTCCATCATCAATATTAGTTCTTCAAATCAAATCAATGTGTGTTGTTTTTTTTTTGTAACCCAGAGCCCACGGCCCAGACGCCATGATCCTGGTAGATGGCCAGCCACTGCAGTCTAACGGAGAGCTGGGCCTTTCCCAGATGCTGCACATCGCCACTCAGATTGCCTCGGGCATGGTCTACCTGGGCTCACAGCACTTTGTCCACAGAGATCTTGCAACCCGTAATTGTCTGGTGGGCAATGGCCTGTTGGTTAAGATTGGAGACTTCGGCATGTCCAGGGACATTTACAGCAGTGACTACTACAGGGTAAGACTTCACCACCATTCTAATTTATGCCTGTCTTTTCCATCAAAATACTGGGGGGCTAGAGACGTTTCAGAGGTCAGACCCCCAAAGTGATAAAGATGAAAGAAATGTTCATTTTTGCCACACTTAAAATATGTTTTCCATAGAAACTATGTTCCACCTATGTTCAAATGGAAAAAATGTCACTATGCCCTGGGGATGTCACGATACCATGAATATAGTAGTCAGTACCGATACCACCAAAAGTACACAATACTCCATACCAAAGTCAATACCACGGTGTGTAAAAAAATAAATAAATAAAAGAAAAATAATTGAGCGTTAATTCCTTTATTTATACATTTGAGGGGAGGGGGGGGCAGTCTCATGTCACTCTTTTTTCAGTTTTTTTTGTTTCAACAACTTCATTAATTTGACAACACATGTGCAGCATTCAGCAAACGCACTGCAAATATCACAACACAACCAAATACATAAACGCACTGCAAATAAAAAACAATGCAAAAAGAAAAGCACACAAACCGCGAAAAAAGAAGCGATGCAAAAAGAAAAACAACTTCATTAATTTGACAACACATGCGCGGTATTCAGCAAACGCACTGCAAATATCACAACACAACCAAATACATAAACGCACTGCAAATATGAAACGATGCAAAAAGAAAAGCACACAAACCCAGAAAACAAATGCAACAAAAAAACGCTGCATCCAGATTACACAACGGAAGTTCTCCAGACCTCTAGAGGGAGCAGCTAGGGGAACAGCTGGATTTTCGACTGTTATTAACCGATATGAAATTCATATTATTATTTTTATTATTATTATTAATAACATAATATATTATTAATATACAGTGTATGCTCCCGTCTCATGCCCTCCCGGCTGGTGCTGTCCCCGAGCTTCGGCTTTTCAAAATAAAAGCTCACGTCTGGTCCGCTCTGTGTTTGTACTTTGGTGTGTTGGATGTTTGTGAACTAAACAGTACGGCAATCATACTGATGATACAATAACCTTTTCAGCAGATGTCTTAGTTACAACACGTTGGAGTTAGCAAAGCAGTTTTGTGTTTATATGTGCGGGCGGGATTTATTCAGTTTGATAAATCCCACGGTAAATTGGCTGGTTTACTAAACAGGGAGGGACTATACATCCTGTCTGGTTTTTGTATTTCAAGAGTGAATTGCTCCACAATATGAATACAGATTGATCACTTATTTTGTTGGTAACCGTTGTTGTATAATCACAATATTACACTTGAGGAGGCCTACACTTCAGTCATTTCGGACCTCGAAATGAAACCCTCTCATGTAATATGGCTTAAACAAACGTCAACGTTAAACGCTGATGCAGTTTTAATGTTTTATCACCACGAGTTTACAGACGTCTCTGCTGATTGAGTATCAGCTGGGACCTGAGCCGAGACACACCCACCAAACCAGAGAAAACATATCTCAAACATAGATTTAATATTTACAGTCTCTCTCTCTCTCTCTCTCTCTCTCTCTCCCTCCCTCTCTCCCCGTGGGGTTGAAAATCCAGCTGTTCCCCTAGCTGCTCCCTCTAGAGGCCTGGAGAACTTCCGTTGTGTAATCTGGATGCAGCGTTTTTTTGTTGCATTTGTTTTCTGGGTTTGTGTGCTTTTCTTTTTGCATCGTTTCATATTTGCAGCGCGTTTATGTATTTGGTTGTGTTGTGTGTCTTTGCAGTGCGTTTATGTATTTGGTTGTGTTGTGATATTTGCAGTGCGTTTGCTGAATGCTGCGCATGTGTTGTCAAATTAATGAAGTTGTTTTTCTTTTTGCATCGCTTCTTTTTTCGGGGTTTGCGTGCTTTTCTTTTTGCATCGTTTTTTATTTGCAGTGCGTTTATGTATTTGGTTGTGTTGTGGTATTTGCAGTGCGTTTGCTGAATGCTGCACATGTGTTGTCAAATTAATGAAGTTGTTTTCTTAATTTACTTGTGTTTTGTCTATTTGCGTGTGTTTTCTTAAGTTGCAGGGCGTCTGCCCCTGTCGGCCACCGTAGTTTTTTCATATAAAACCGTGCAGGTTAAAGTTAACTTTACTGACGTTATAGAAGTCGGCTAAAACAAGCGCTAAAGTTAGCTAATGTCAGCTATCGCAGCTAACGTTGTGACAGACAACAGCAGAGAGAAACAGACTTTACTTTCTGTCTGCAGTCAAGCCGTTCTGCACGGCAGCGGAGATGAGGTGCTCTGTTTTTCTGTGCTGGTGGTCGTTCTTTTTCATCTCCAGCAATTAGCGGCAGACTACAACACTTAGGCGTATACTGCCCTCGTCAGGTCCGGAAGAATTGTATCCCCCGGTATGTACGGTACTGTAGAGTGCCATCACGTTTTGAGAATTTTGGTACAGACTTGTTACCGAAGTACCGGGTCTCGTTACATCCCTACTATGTCCCTTCCTGTACATTTTAACACAAGGCACATGCAGTAAGGCATACGCCTTACTAGACTCCACCTGAACCAAAAAAAGGAAATTTTAGTTATGGATGTTCACAATACTTTTACTTTGTTTGTAATTGAGTCCAAATCAACCCTAAATAAATCCTTTGGGCCTGCTAACTAAAAATATATTTCTAAGGGGTCAAGACTGCTGCTCTTTTTTGGGTTGTTTTTTTGTTTATACGTTTTTGTTTCCTTTTCTACGGCGAGTTAACAGCTCTCCCACACCAGCCCTCATACATTCCTGTGAGGACGAAGAGGTTCAGAAGTGTGGTAGGAGCCTCCAGCCTGATGCTTGGAGGCTTGTTTATATAGCTTCCAATTCATGTCCTCTCTACTGTTTAACACTATTAGCAACTCTGAACACTGCAAACCAGGCGGCTACTGCTGGGCTGAAGATTTTAGCATTTTGCTGAATAAATAAGTGGAAATTATGGAATGATGGCTGCTACATATCTGGATCCCTTGAACAGCCTGGTCTTGTGAAATGACTTTAGGTGCGTCTGATTTTGTTTTCCCAGCGTGGCAGCTGGGCCAGTTCGGACCGTGCTGGGGGCAACGCCAGCAGTTATGAAGTACTTGCCTGCTGGGTGAGCAGCTCTGCACACATAAAATGATTTGTAAGGAAATTTGAGTGAGATGTCTTTAGTGTTTGGTACATTGCTCCTCCATGCACACCATCTGTGTGGTGTGTATATTATTAAAATCTGAATATTTTGTTTGGGTTGTTAAAGAATTATGGCAAAAGTGTGTGTGTGTGTGTGTGTGTGTGTGTGTGTGTGTGTGTGTGTGTTTTGGCCCTGTGGATAGACAAGTTTTAGGTGGTCAATGAGGACAGGAATATAACAAATCCGTACTCTGACTTTATTAAAAATGGTCATTCATATTTCTGTTTAAAGATCTCTGATCACAGCAGAGCAGTGGGAGGGAGGCTTTTAAGACCAAATAACATAAAACTTAACAACTCAAACATACGTAAATTCCAACATTTTCTTAATCTAAGACCAGTTTCTCAACCGAATTAAATTTTGTGCTCATGTGAAACAATTTAAATTACAGAATATCACAGACTTTCCTTGTGCTCTGTGACATAGCTTAATGGCATATATTTATTTTCCAGCCCCACTCCTGAAATGTAATAGTCCAACCTTATTGTGGGTTTAGCATCAATGCCATATAAATACTCTACTCACAGTCTTGAACACTAATAAGCTCTTTGTGGAGGAGGATAATTGAATGTTTAGACACTGGCGGCTTCATGTAGGCCAGTTTTATGGTAGCTGTGGTTACTACTATGATCTTATGCTATTCATCTTGCATGTAGGTTTGTGCAGCATCAAGTCTCCCTGTTCCAATAATAGGAGTATGCACACAGGGATTTTGTGTGTGTTTCATCTGAATAATTATTATTCCACGGAGGCTTATGAATTCATGTTTGGGCTCACTGTAGTAGCCTGAGATGCACATACAAACAAAACCCTCTAAAAAATGTTTTACTTCTGCCAGGAGAAAGTTAGTCTACGAGACATATATTTAGGTTTGAGTAGGAGTTTCTTGGGCTATATTGGCATATTTCTCCCTCCTTTCATGAGTGTCTAATTCAATCTAATTAAGTTTTTAATGTTTTCATTACAAAACATTTGCTATGGCAATATACTGTACATCATTTAATATTTGTCATACCAGTAAAAATGGTTTAAATTGGTAAATAAAATAGAGAGAACAGCCAAATAACACGTATATTAGCAGGTCAGGTAAATTTGTTGTTATGTATTTATTTAATTTTGCTAAGATCACCAAATGATGTCAACTGTGGGCGTACTGGGCCCCTCTGGACAAATACAGGACAAAACTGTGTTTCCTTGTTTTGGCGCAAAGAACATTTCATCTAATTGTCTGTAAAGACCGAGTCACAGCTCATTTAGCAGGCACTCACTGCTCAGTTTAAAGATTAATTGGTTCAGCAGATTGTTTTTGTCTGAACACTTATAAGCCTAGTATACTGTAAGTGCTGTGAGTCAACTGTTCAGTCAAAAGACAGACAAAGAGTAGCTGCAAGAGGTTTCAACAGATATAAGAACTAACAGGGAAATAAGAAGCTGTGTTAGTTGGGTTTTGTACTCTATTCTTATTCATATGTATGTCTATACTTTTAGATTATGTAAGTGACTGTGAGTGAAAGATACAGTATATTAATAAGGGAGTGTCAGGGTGTTGTGGGGTACTGAGCTGCCCGACTCAGTCATATTCATAAGTAGGAAGCCAGTGAGGGACCATGTCCTTGACACTACACTAAAGACTCGTGCTGGTAGCTCAGGGTGTCTGTGTAGTGCGGGCTGGACCTCCGAGCACATAAGACTGACGGGTGAAAAGAAGCAGCTGGTTACTCCACATGTATCTACACTTTCTCTGCACTGGCTAACAACGGAGTTAGCAGAGAAAAGGACCGCAGTGTGATAAAAGGGGAATATGCAGCAAGATACATAGTAAAAATAAAAAATAAATCCAAAGAATTTGCATTGGTTCAGGTTTAGACGTTTGAATAATTTATTGAATAATTTAATGAATCAACACACACAGATGCACACACTGCAGTGAGGAATAGTTCTTGCAAATATGTATGCTGGATTAGTCAGAAACCAGAGAAATGGTTTGTTAAAAAAGTGTCAGTTTAAATTTAAGGTGGTGTGTGGGTGTGTGTGTGTGTGTGTGTGTGTGTGTGTGTGTGTGTGGCCTTGCCTTGCCCAGCTTCACGCTGCTGTTTGGTGCGTTGTGATAGCATCACTGCCCGCCTACACAGAGGAATATTGACAGAGCCCAGAGATAAGAGCTCCTAACCGTATTGGACACTTTCCCTGTGTTGAGTGATTATAAATAGCAGCGCCCTGCCAAGTACACAATCCTCCCATCGCTGACTAGTCGCATTGATGCTTGTTGCCCTCTGGGACTCCCGAGACACTTTGCAGCAGGAGGGAACAACCTAAAGAAAGAGATGAATATTGTCCTAAATCACACCCATCTGTCATATCCTCCTGCTCCGCCTGCTCTGAATGCGCTTTTGTGTTGTTTCAAAAGAGACACCTGCAGATCCTGCACCGGCCACCGGCAGCACTGGCATCTGCTATGTAGGTGTTTTATACCATTGCCTCACGATATGTCAGGTAATGTTTTCCTGAGTTCAGAGAGTGAAGCACTGAATTATGCATGTTTAGAAAGGTATAAATGACAGTAAAGATGCCTATGCATTAAAGTAGGAAGACTGAGTGAAATATTGTTTTTTTTTTTACCAGAAATGTTTCAGGAACAGCATCTAGGGGACAGATGGAGGAGCCCATGTCTTCTCAAATATCATTAATAGATGTTTTACTTTCTCACAGTGTAATGGCAGCTTTCTTTCTACAGTATTGCATGTCTTCTTTAATACAGAGCAGAGTTACTAGTACAATATGCATTGCAGTAAACATGATGGCCCTTGACAGCTAATTTGTAGAGATGGACTGATTGATGGGCCATGACCGGTGACCAGCCTCAGCTATAGCCCATTCTGTGCCAGTCAAATTTACACACGTGCACCTCGCGATGGTTCACATCAGACAGTAACCGACATTTGTCTCAGACTTTTCAGACCCTATTAGCAACTTTATTTCTAAAAAGCGACTAGTGGCAAATCTAGCGACTTATTCAGACCATTAGGTAAAGTGGGATATATTGCAATTTACTTTTAGGTAGCACTTATTATTGTAAGATTTGTTTGAGTGACAGAAAGTCTTGTAACCTGTTGCAGTTTTGGAGACAATCTAAAAGTTATTTAATACTCAATGTTCTAATATGAAATTATTAAAGAAAAGTTACAAAAATGTTTGTGTATGATGTCAAATATGGTCTAAAAAAATCAGCCAAGAAGATTGCTTGGTGCATCTCTACTAATTTATGTCTGTCATTTTTCTTATAATACCCAGTAGTATTTGTACAATAGTCATTGGTTATGTTGAATCAGGGGTCCAATAAAGCTGCTCACTGATTTTATACAGTAATTGCATTTTTGTAATTTGTGTTAAATTCAATTTCTGGTGACATAAAAAAGCACTACAAAGGTTTTTCAGTTTGACTTTCTGAAAATGTTCCAGACAAGGAGATAAATGGCTTCAAAACAGCTCATTACAGCTATATCATGACTTATAGTTCACTGTCAGAGGATACAACGAGGATAATATGTAGAGGCTTCCAGTTTCTACTTTTTTGCTTGAGAATATTAAAAAAATCTTTAGACTTTTGTGCAAATGTTTGCTTGCATCCTGCGTGTTTTCATTTAGCAATGGCATGAGTTTGTTCATGGTTCTTATTTCCATGAGTGATGATTGTCTAAATGTAAAGGAGGGTGGTTTTGAGACAAAAGCCTGTGTCCAGCTAACCTTAGTAAGATAATAGAAGGCAACAGCAATACAATCTTAACATTTGGCCCGGAAATAAATATTTGTGGATCAGACTAATGACACTCAAACACAGTAACAATGTTATAATTGAATGACTCCATTTCAAGGACTCAGTGTTCTTTGTGACTTTGCCAGGAAGCCTCCACTTACCTGTACTGCTTTGCTTTGAAGAAAAATGCTCCCCAGGTTTCTTCTGTTTCAAGGATCAAACAGCCATTCCTCTGCTGCATTATTTAACAAGCACAAGCTCCTCAAAACTGAGTGCAGCTTGGTTCTAATGAGTACACAGGCCATATGTATTACTTCTGCATGAAGGGATGAAAAAAACTCTTTTTGCCTCTCTCCTTGGGCCTTTCTTTTTTTTCTTAGCCTAGCATTCCTGCCTCCCGACATGATCACTCTCTTATTGAGTAATACATCTAAGAAATGAAGAAGGCGCTACTGTTGACTTTAGAGGAAGTCTGCCTTTAGAGAGCGTAAGAAATACAGTTCTTTTGAGCAAGTTCAACATTTTGGTAAATATGCTCAGTCACTCTCTTGGCAAGACTTAGATGATGCATGTAGAGTAAATATAAAGCTACTGCCAGCAGCTGGTTACCTTAGCTTAGCATCAAGCAGAAGCAGAGGAAAACAGCAAGCCTGGCTCTGTTCAAAGGTAACCCCCAAAGCTCACCAATGAACACGTTACATGTTGTAATCCATACAAAAACCAAAGTGTAACATTTTCAGCATTGTCATTTTAGAACACTGATGTTAGCATTTAGCACAAGCATTGCTGTGCCTAAATTTAGCCTCACAGAGCTACCAGCATGTCTGTAGACTCTTAGTCTTGTTATTCATTTATCACCAAATTGAACCCATGTAGAAGGCACTCCCATGCATTATCGTCTAATTTACCGGCATCACAGAGTGCAGTTACAAAGTCAGCAACACTAAGGAGCTCATCCACACATTGAATTGCACAACCCAGTGTGGAGAGCTAAATACTAAAAATGTGAATGTGAAATTGCATGAAAGCAATTGTGTGTGTGTGTGTGTGTGTGTGTGTGTTTTGAAAATCTTCAGAAACTTTCACCACCCGCTGGCATGCTGCGGAAAGAGTAGATGCCACTTTATCTCCACTTGGCAGCAGCGCAGCAGGTAGAAACCTAATGGACATCATAGCCTCTAAAATGGAACTTGTGTTTGCTGCTGTTTGAGCTGGGAGAGCAGAGATAGCAATGTGGTTAGAGCAGGGAGAGAGAGTGTGTCTAGATGGTTATCGGGGCCCTTTAAGATGTCTGGGGCCTCCCAGGGCTCTCTGCAGGCCACAGAGCGCCCATCGAAGAGCCCAAGTGGGCCAGTAATCTATCCCCTTGCCATGCTGCTGTGCTCTCCACGCCGTTAATCCAATCACTCCCCTGCTACGGTGGGACAGGCAGAGCACTAATCCAGTTTACACAGCAACAACAAAAAAGCCCCAGACTCATTCCTCACTCCCCGCAGAGCATTGCCAGCTTCTCGATGTGACATTGAGTGAGAAAGATGAGGATAATTACTGGGGCAATTATTTTATTTTTATTATGTGTTCAGCCTTTTTTCCTTTTCCTCCATGTTCCAAGCTAATTGCCATGGCCTTGTGACAAAAACCCAAGGTGATAGCTTGCAATCATTTGGGAAGCAGAGAGTCAGCCAGTTTTAATGCCCTCGCCACAGCAGCAGCGGTTTAATCATTAGTATGCATCTGATGAGCTTTAGCCTTGCATGCAATGGGCTGGGTGGACCTCAGTTAAGTCATTTAGACTAACAGGAACTTAATTAATTTTGTTTAATCTTTCTAAAGCTCCACAGGGGGACAGATTGGTATACAGCCCCTCGCCAACTCCTTCACCTCACTTTCAGCCCACCCAGCTAGGCTCGGCTCAGAGCTTTTACACAACGGGGGCGGCTGGTCTCAGCATAGATATTGAGTTAATGTTGTGTACAATGCTAAACATGTCATGTCTAATGAGACCAGGTGGAGTATAAGTCAGTGTTCATTTGGCCATTAGCTTGCAGCGGAACCCCAGCAAATGAGTTTAAGGTTGAACGAGAGGGAAAACTACTGCAAACCCACCACAGAAATTCACTCTGGGGCTGTCAATAAATACTGTGTGTGTTCAAGATGTAGAGAAAGGGAACCTTACTCGAAACACCTCTTCAATTTATATTTACCTGAATTACTATTTTATCACTGAAGGATAACACCAACCGCTTCGATTGGCTTCCAGGGTGGTGGTGGTGGATCAGACTGGTGTAATCTGGGAGAGGGAGCTGACAGGGTAGGAGTTTGAAAAATTAGGAGGTAAAGGATGTGTCTGTCTTTGAGATTCAGCCAACACCTTAAATGCCCTCGGACAAGTTATTGAGAAGCAGAAATGTGACTGGAGGATCCGGGGAAAACAACACAAAAGTGTTCTCTCCTCAGATTACAACCTTGAGATATACTGAGATGCAATTGAGCAGGGAACTCAACCCCTGGTGGGATTAGTAGGAGACTGGGGTTGAACTGGGCGGCTCTGAGGCATAAATGTGTGTAAATGTCTTAATGTGAAGCAAGATGGAGCTGAAAAATAAGTGTTTGCTCAGCAGACCATTTACATAAATGTGAGAAAATAAAAAGTTTTTGAAACACAGTGTGCTCAGGAGTAAATCGATTCAACATGACAAAATGTCGCTGTCATAACTAAATAGGAATTCAAAATCCAAAGTCCACTTATTTTGATAAACGTTTCAAGACTATTTTTGAAGTCACGGCTTTAGTTCCACTTTCATCTAATCACTTGTTCAAAGAGAAGAAAGAGTTAAAGACTGATTACAGCATTAAATGACAGAGGAATGGAAGTGAAATGATGCACTCCGTTTGTTTTTCTGAAACACTTCTAAGACAAAAGTTGGACATTCTGGAGGTTAATGGAGTGTGCTTTTGATTCACAGTCAGCATATAGGTGTTGTAGAAAACTGTCTCTAATGGTCTTGTTGACCTCCAGGCTATGTGTACAAATATCGATTCGTGAAGCAAGGCATGCAGTCTTGTGATATGACTGTGCAGTAAACGCTCTACGCTACACACAGTTATTGACTTCTACAAGACACTCATAACAAGGGGTAACACTGAGGAGGTCCAGGGGGTCAATATGGCACACCTAACCCATAACCCTAACCTAGAACCATAGTGTAGATCCAATATTGAGAGGATAAAGAACCTTGAAGTTGTACTAAGACATATTAACCATGAATGGTGCACTTCTTCAAGGCAATGTCTTGGGCTCTCTGAGTTTAACAACAGTTATTCAAAGCTCTTTGTTTAAAGAGTACACTTTACTTTAGGTGTCAATGGTGGACTCTTAGGTCTCTTAGGAGCCGGTGGCATCAGCTGCTCTTAAAGTGACGCTACAGTCACTTTCACACAGAAACTCCACAACAGCGTCGCAATGAAGGTCTGCTGTGCCGGCTTTGTTTTTTCACACAGAACCAAGCAACGGCGGCATAGTAATAATTTACAAATAACTGGTGCGGCCCAATCCAGGACCCCGGAGAAGGTTATAGATGAAGGACGAGTAAAGGCAATCAAACAGAGACCTCGCACTCAGCAACTAAATTTGATGAAGTGTACAAACAAACTAGAGGACGTTCCGTATGAATGCCCAGGAAGTAGCAGCCTTTTGGCAAATGACAAATCTCATGTTTCCTTAAAAAACATCCAGAAGATTCATCTGCCGTGTCAAGCTGACACGCAGAGATTGTGTTGGACTTTCAAAGGAAATGTGCAATGAGCGCGCTATGGAACTAGGAGGTAATTAGTAAGACTTGAGATGATTTTTTCTTCTCTTCTCGATACTTAAAATGCAACGCAATGCTCACAGCTGAAGGCACACAGATGTTGGAGCTGGTAAATGGAGTTGGGAGAAGAGCTTATTATGATTAAATGAATGTGATTGTGTTGTAACCCAGAGGAGCCGTGTGAGGGCGAATGCAGCTACAGTAAGAGGTTGTCCTAATGATGATTTCAGAGCTGATGGTATTTTAAAGTAGTGCCCTTAAGCACAGAAAAGAGCTGGGAAGGATAGCTGGCGCATAGATGGTTGGTTGGATAGATGGATCCGTGAATGAATGGATGGATGGCTGGTTTGCGATGATGGATGTGTGACCTGATACGCTGCAGGAGTACTTTCACTGACTAAGAGATTAAAAGAAAAACTCAAAGGGGCTTAAATATCCATCAGATAACAACTAAATGGCAGCACAAATCACCAAGGAAGGAAGTGATTAGGACAACAAAATCCATATAATAGTTATTGTAGATATTGCAATGTATTCCCAGTGTTATTATAAAACAACTGACATTGACACTTGGAATTAAATTGATTGAATGTTTAAATGTATTTACATGATCAGGTAGGAGTGTGTATTAGGTTTAACAGTATATTGCAAGATATACTCTATTGGCTATTTATTAACTGTTTACTCAAACCTATCAATTCATTTGTAGTTTTTTTTTGTTCTTTGTAGTATTCCATTTGTACTCCCGATTTCATTATTTCCATTACATTTTTGTTGTACTTACTCCAGCTTTTTTTAGATACCACATATTCTATTTTTTGTAGGACTGTTTTACTAAATGTGTCCTAAGTCAGTAGCCAACCATCATATTTATTGTACAGTATATGGAAATTGATTTTGAGCTTAACTTTGACCAAAAAAGGAAGAAAAACAACTTAACCCAAGACGACCTTTTGTACTATTAAACAATTATCTTAGGATGGAAAGTAATCACAGCAGCAATTCGGCATTCTGCAGCAAGCGTCACACCAAATCACAGCAGCATGTTAATAACATTATCTGCCAACAGTGACTCCTGAGCTTCACAATCATCACTGTAATTAATACTGTCCGAGGGTTTTGAGCTGAAACTTGCAATACTTTGCTGCTCATTCCCACATCAGTCTTGTCCAGCTCATTAAAACACTGTAAGCGACATGAATGAGAAATAGATTTTAAAACAATGCCTGCTAATGGAAGCTGAGAGCAAGGATGATTAATGGAGGATTGTTTAATCGATTAATATCCAGCCTCAGAGGATTTACAGCAAGGGAGACTTCATTTCATGTGTTGCTGGTTTGAAGACATTAGAGAGCTTACAGCAGATGTATACTAGCCTGGCTCCGCCCTCCTACGTACTTCCGCTCAGTTTTCATTTTCCTTCAGTATTCCGTCTGGGTTTGCGGTGTATTCTTGGGTTTTCTCAGACCAAATATTTGGCGGCCCAATCAGCAAACAGACGGAGTGGCTGAGAACGATGATGTTGAGGTTGTGCGCTACATGCGAGCAAAGGCATTCGGTCCGTTGTGGCAACACTGCCGAATATCCAGAAGTTAAAGCCCGAGCAAGAACAATCTTTGCTGAGTTGTGTTGGTGGCCATGATGTTGTGGCCCTCCTCCCCACGGGGTTCGGGAAAAGTTAGATTTTCCAGCTCGCTCCGTTAGTGGTGAATGAGTTGGCAAAGGCTAACGCTAGCGATGTTAAGCTGATGTCACGACCAAATGTTAGCAGATTGGTTATGGCAGATCCAGAGTGGCTCTGGGCAGATCCAATAGTTTTAAACTTTAACAGAGTACCCGCCTTCAAGGAAGTTAACACTTGTCAATGGAGAGAGGCCAGACTCTGTACAAATGAAATGGACCAGGCTACAGTACCAGAGTCTGGTAGGACCAGGCTAGATGTATACCATCTCAGCTGACACTTTGCTACATGCAAGCCTTCATATGAATGCAGGAGGTTTACATGTTGGAATGTAGAGTTTAATCACATTTACATTAGCAGCCACATGAACTTCTTTACTATGAGGATCCATGTGAGCATGCATTCGGCGGTTTTCTTAACCCCTTGGTTGAAACTGAATTATTTGAAACACTGATTAGAACACATTCAATTCCACGCTTTGAGACTCTGATCCTCTGCTTTGTGCTAGTACTTCTACAGAGAAGGGATTGCAGATTGCTATTTTCCATCTAGAACAAAAGGGGAGGTTTAATATCATAACCTTAAGAATTTCGCATCCTGCGATTCAATACATACAGAGCAGGTGGCCGATAAGTCGGCATTTTCCTGTATTGTGTCAGTGTCAACATCCAACTGCACAGCAGACATTCATGAGATGTTAAGCCCGTCGTATCAGTTACATGCAAGGACAGTTAATCCCCAGACGCCTGGGAGTTGTGTTGATGACTGAATTTTCTAATCTGTTTTTTTAGGTACAACATTTCATTTGCAATAAATATCTCCTCTGCTCTGTTTTTTGTCCCTTCTCCTCAGGTTGGAGGACATACCATGCTACCTATTCGCTGGATGCCCCCAGAGAGCATCATGTACAGGAAATTCTCCACGGAAAGCGACGTCTGGAGCTTTGGAGTCATCTTGTGGGAGATCTTTACCTATGGGAAGCAGCCTTGGTTTCAGCTGGGCAACAACGAGGTACAACGCACCTGAAGCATTTAGATAAACCTTATTTATTAACAAAGAACATACTGCAGGCCTTCACGCACACACTGAAAATTACAGCCTCAGGTTATCCAACTTGCAAAAATGTTAAAGGATTTTTATTTTTTTCGTTCAAGTAAATGTGTCTATTTCAAATCACAAAGAAACAGTAAATTAATTGATTTGTTTTTAAAGTAGGAATCAAATAGCTTGGCGTTCCTTCACAGAGCATCAAGAGCTGAAGGGAACGCATGAGCTGTCTAATATCAGATTGAAATGAACGCTGCCACTCTGGATCTTAATCTACTGCCTCGTGTTGTTTATCTTCTCTTTTTGAGACTCGAGCTGGCCCAACGAGGTGATAAATTGATGCCACCAGACAAGATGCTGCATTACATAACACTTATGATTGGCTTGTTTTTTCATTGGAAGCTCTGCTTTGAATCAATAAAATTCAATTAGGATTACTCCTGTAAAGCGCGCAAATTGAGAAAATTAAATTGACCTAAAAGAATAACCTGGCATGCATTGCACTTAAAAGTATTTCAATTGAAACATCAATATGTTCTTGGGCTTGACACAAATAGGTATAACCACATTTCTGTGCATCTTGAGCTGAAAGATTTTTGAGACACTCTAAATGAAACACTCAGCTGATTAAACTACATTGCCAAAACCTTATGACAATGTAATGAGATGAGCACCGTATTATGTCATAGTCATAAAAGTGAAAAGCCACCATCAGCTGTTTTAGCTATTGCAATTTTGTCTTCAGGTAATGTTAGACTGGAATATTGTACTTATTTTTCAGTTATTCAGATTTGCACAAGTTACGCAATGATACATTACAGCAACAATTAGAAATGGGTATCAGTGACAATGATAAATGATCAGCTGTGTACTGTGGGAACTTGTTTCAAACAGGCCTCATTCTCCACAAGGTTCTATAGGCTCCACTGCTTTCCAATACTGTTATCCAGGGAAGAAAAAGACATTACAAACTGCCATGCTGGCAAACATTTTTCAAACCCACAGAACTTCATTTTAAATTCTAAAGGAGATTGCGTAATTTCCAAATATGTCAGGCTGAATGTGTATACAATGATGCACAAGACATTTGATGGAATAGTGCAGCCATAAAAAAAAAAAAACTAAAACATGGGTTTGTATATATCACTCAGTGTAAACACAAAGCTTCTATGAAGAGCTGGAACAAGCTGATACAGAATATATACAATTCTGCCAGGCTGTGAGAGAAGACGATAATGTAACAAATCTGAAGCTACTTCAGATGAAATAAAAGGGGACATCACATGTTAACATTTTGCTAAGATACCTGAGCTACCAGAGGTCAAGGATGAACTAGTCTCCAACTTCAGCAGTGACCCTCCTGCCTGGCTCTCTATGCAGCAGCTGATCCTGTTGTCATACATAGTCCTTACCTTGCACTAGCGATATCACGAGATCACATGAGAATTGTGGGAGAAAAAATCACACAAAACTCCATCATGTCAGGCTTTAAGTAGCCTCACATTGCCAGACCTATCGCCACAGCGCTGTGAAGTAATGTCTGGCTACAGCACACATACATTCTAGGATAGCATTTCTTTTTTTAAGATAATTTTTTGGGCATTTTTAGGCCTTTATTGACAGGACAGCTGAAGACATGAAAGGGGAGAGAGAGGGGGGGAATGACACGCAGCAAAGGGCCGCAGGTCGGAGTCGAACCCTGGCCCGCTGCGTCGAGGAGTAAACCTCTATATACGGGCGCCCGCTCTATCAACTGAGCTATCTGGACGCCCAAGGATAGCATTTCTTTAAACCAATCACAGTCCTCTTGGGCGGCGCTAAACTCTGTATACAGTGACGCTGGCTCTGCAAACTAGCCTCGGGAAGGAACTTGTTTTGGTGGAACATTTGCATCTGAAAAAGAAAACACTACATACAATATTAAATGAAGTTAACTGTTCACACAATACAGTAACATGAGCTATTTAAATCAGCTGGATACATGGTTAAACGTAATTTTCCGTGTGTATGTTGTCAACAGCAATCCCACTAATCTGTTCCAAAAAGTCCAGTTAGTAAATGACGTGAACATTTTCTTTGTAAATCTTTACAATTATTCCCCGACAGAACCAAGCAGGCCTGCCTTATTGCACAATCCAAATTTTCTTCAATACTCAAAGTTTGTTGTTTGTTAATACTTTTTTTAACTGTCCATCATGAGACCAACAATGTATTAGGAGTGCAATGCTAAATCAGTGGATCAGTGGAAATTCCTCTGCAACCACATAACCATCACCATGTTGTTAGGGAGTGAATTTATCAACACGTTTCTATAGGTTACAACAGCATTACAGCTGTAAATTAGCAAGATTCTCTGTCATTCATTTTAGCGATCATTTTCTTCAACATCTGTTTGGCAGGATGCTGTTGCCATGACCACTGCAGCCTTTACTACTGGTTGTTTGTAATGTTTGAGATCTGGGAATTTCTGCAAAGAGGAGCCATATGTCTTTGCAGGAATTGATGCTATATCCCCGCAGTCTAAGTCTCAAGGCAGTCTGTCTACCAGGCCTCTCATCCTTTGGTAAAGAAGACATGAGAAACAGAATGTAACAGTAGAGAGAAAGCAGTGCTTTTTTCCCTCTTAACATTTGTTTTTATTTAAAAATTGAATAAGAGGATAAACCCCTTGAGATGCACCATCTCGTTTTCAAGGGGGTCCTCAGGCACAGAACATGGACGTTAAGAGACGTTTAAACATAAATACATAAATAATAATATGAATATAAATTATGATAATGAATTGAACAATCCAACAAAACAGAACAATGAACACAGTAACAGCAATAAGGACATACACATAAGGGCTGTCCCTACACCTTAAAACCACATCTGCTAAATCTGCTACAAGAGTCATCTATGTCAAAATACTGAGTCCTCATAGACTTCAAATGAAGCTACATACAATCATAAACAAGAAGGTTTAGTGTAAACAAGCATAGAGGTCTTTAAGTGAAGAAACAAGTAATTTGATCTGAGTGAGTCAGGCACAGTATTGCAATCTGATGGTTCTTTTAACTTTAAAGCTTGCCTCCCAATCTCTTTAAAGAGTCTAGGCACAATAACAGAAAGGTATAGTTGAGTGTCTAAGAACAATAGAATAGGGTTTTCCCAGTTGGTTGTTGTAATATTTAGTATTTTTTCTGGTTTTTACTGTTGTTGACACTCTTGAGTAAAAAACAGTGAAATCATATTTATGTAAACACAGATTAGGTTTGTTGTGCATTCTTTCCTGAAAATTAGGCTTCAGATAGCAGTAGATTATCAAATGCTTTGCTCTGACACCGTGTTGTTGTGCTGCTAGCTTGCAAGAGCATGAAATTGCATGACACCATAATAGGTCTTACGGGGAGAGATTCCATTCTTCCTCTTCAGCTGTATTGGTAATTATTCTACGCCTTTATAAGTGAAAATCTTTGTAAAAAGAAAAATATGTCGTAGCTGGTTTCATTACCTAAGAAAATACATTGTATGAAGTGACAATGCTTTAAGAAATAAATACAAAATTCTGTGCAGTTCTTCAGTGCAGCCACAGTGATTACACACAAATAGACCCCATCCATGCTTTTGGCCTGGAATTGACACACAAAATGAAGTCAAATTGTCACAACAGCAATGAGTCATCTGGCTAATTAGAGCACAAGTCCAACAAAGAACTGATCAATCCCTCCTTTAGCAACATCTCGAATATCCACCCCATGGATAGTCAGTATTATTGTTATGTTGTGCTGCGGCACAGAAAAAAACAATCTTGTTTCCTGTTTATTATTGGACAATTTTAAGAATGAATGCATACAGTTTATATTTTCATCTCAGTTTCATTAGTTCAAACCTCAAAGGACAGTCTGCTCAGTGTCACTGGTTTCTCATTATGACCAAACCAAAGCAATCAGTCAGTGGAAATCATCTGTCTCACTCCACTGCCCTGTCTCCTCTGCAGGTTATTGAGTGCATAACCCAGGGTCGGGTTCTGGAGAGGCCACGGATCTGTCCTAAGGAGGTATATGACATCATGTTGGGCTGCTGGCAGAGGGAACCGCAGCAGCGACTGAACATTAAGGACATTCAGAAGGTCCTGTTCGCCATGGGGAAAGCCACGCCGGTCTACCTGGACATCCTGGGCTAGCAGTGGCCTGGGGTGGCCCGTTCTTCACCAGACAGACAGAACGACAGAGACATACAGACAGACCGACCCACACCAATCCAGGAATAACCAAACCAACCTACTCCACTGTCGAAAAACACCTACAATGTTTGGGAAGGACTTAAGTGCCTGCAACACTTTTGGATATAGTGGATAAAACGTATTCAAAAAACACGCACTTTTACATTTTGTTTACTTGCGTATAAAATGTACAGGTTTAGAAGACTCTTTTTTTTTTCTCAAAACTGCAAAAATACACAGAAATGGATACAAAGTACAGTGGACTGGCAAAAGGAAAATGGCCACAGTTATATTATGGAGAGAATACATCAGAGTTAAAATCTATCCTGGGTTTGGTTTTATGAATATATATAGAAATATTACATATATTTTATATTTATTTCTTTTTGTCAGGGTGTTGAAGGGTCTGCCATGTGTGTTGCTAAGGGCTCGGCCCTGTCCGAAGACGTCACCGACAAGCTATTGGCAGGGACTTGACGATGGTAGCCTTACTTGCACTCTGACTGGCTGGAACGGAGCTTTTAATGGGAACTCTTCCACTCCTCTGTGGAATAACACTGGAGGGTTGGGGAAAAAAAGGAGCGCGCTGTAGAGGACCTACCCAATCAGACAACCGACAAATCTATTTTAATTTAAAAAATAATGTACATATTGTAAAATTCTATGTGTCAAAATTATGTTAACTTATTTTTCCGGGTGTTATTTTGGTTCCTCTTCTGACTGTGATCTGGGTGGCTAAAGTATAAAGCTATGGTATTTGTTTTCATCCTAATCTAGAGGAGATTTATCTTGGGAATTACCTGTGTCAGTGATGGTAGGTTGTCTTATGTGGTGAAGGTGAATGGCAGTGAATACAGTTTGAAAAGTCAGCTGACACCGAATCACAGAGACTCTGGAGAATGGGGGACGACTCGCAGCCATCAACACGACACTTTTCCAAAGAGGTGATGAAGCCTCATATTCCTTTCCAGTTCATTTGCTTTTTATTGCAAGAATAATGCGTTGATAAGTAATATCTTACACCACACCCCTCAAACACATACACACGCTTTGAAAAACTGCTCTGTCATTGTTAGGCGTTTTGGTGTGAAACTGCTTTTCCACTCTAAAGAAAACATTTTTGTAACTGGAAGTATGAATCATTTGTCCTGCAGGTGAGCTGCCTCGCATACAAAAAGAAAATCTGTAACTTAAAAGAAATAGTTAGACATTTTGGGAAATACACTTTTTTGCTTTCCTGCTGAGAGTTATGAAGAAGATTGCTGCTACTCTCTTATCTGTCAGATCAATATGAAGCTATAGCCAGTAGGCGTTTAGCTTAGCCTAGCATAAAGACTGGACACATAGGCTGCTGGAAGTTGCTCAGTATTTACTGTACAGACACAAGAGTTGTATCGATCTTGTCATCTAACTCTAATTTTTAGGTTAATACCATAAGGATCCTGTCACTTCACAAGCCGAAAAGGAGCACGAGCTTTTTTCCCCCTCACATTCCATTCAGAACAACTAAATAATTAAAAACATTTTGTTTTTACTGTTCTGATTTCTTTTCCATCAACTGTACATGACTTGCAGTCACTTTTTTCTTCCTCGCACTCGTGGCCTTTGCATGTTTAGCATCTATTGCTTTGTTAAAAACCCCTTCTGCTACGACCAGAGAGGAGCCACTGAAGCAGGTACATCAGAAATAATAATCACTGAAGCAGATTAGCTAACTGTGTGGTATTGCGCATTCCATATTTTTGATAATTAGTATTTAATGAACTGGAAAACATGAAGAGTTTTGTTCCAAAATGTGGCAATTAACATGACCCCTAAAATGCATAACAGCAACAAAAAAAAAAAAAAACCAAATGAAATTACTTTTAAAGACTCATTCCTAATTAAGTGCTCGAAATGAGTTCATTTTTACTGAGTGAATTCTGTAGATTTCTTAGACACTGAATGATAAACCTCAGGCAACAATTTTATTTTATGTTGTATCTGGATATATAGCGTTTTGGAGTGGAACTCTTCACATCTCTTCCTTATTATCCTGACATGACTTCTCACAGTATCACAGTGTTGTCTCTGTTCCCCTTGGGACTATGTAAATCATTAATGAGCATTCAGTTATTTCAAGTATTTTATATGAAAAGCAGGATCAAATCCAACGAGTTACCCAAAGCATTGAGTTTTTGTGTATTCTCTTGTGGTAAAGATAAACGCTTAAAGACATTATGACACAGACCGTGAGCATTTGCAGGGTATTGTAATCCTTTCATGGTGAGTTGAATATTGTTTAAAAAGTTATTTTTTTCTTTTCTTGGATGAACTAACTGAACACTTTTTGAAGCAAAGTTGGCATATTACCATGTACACGTTACAGAATATAAAAATGTGGTATAACAACTGCAGTATATAAAGTACTGGTATTCCATGATAGATCTTTGTATTAATGTGACTCTCTTAAGAAAATGTCTTCAAACAATCAGACGATCTCCTTTTCCATTTTGTCCTGTCTTATAAAGATGTGTAAATTTGACAAAATCTTGTCTTCATCTAAATCTCTCACAAAGCTGAACATCATGTGTTCAGTGTGCGTCTGCTGCTCTTCTAGCCACTTCTGAAGAGATAGCAACGTGTATTGAAGGGGGGGCTGTGGTCCATCACAGGGTTAGCAGTTCAATCCTTGGCTCCTTCTATCCACATGTCAGAGTGTCCGTAAAGATGGACAGACCACCTCCTTGCATGGCAGCTCCGTGGCCCAATCAATGTGTTCTTTATTTTTTTTATTGTGGTTGGTCAATTATGAACAAATTTTTCCAAAATCAGAAAACCTTTACTTTCTTCAGTCACGATGATATATTCCATATACGTCCATAAATCTGCTGACAACTCATTAAAAACCTTCCCTACAACTTGAAGATCTTCCTCAGTATCAAACGTAATCCAGGTCATATATGTCTGTAAAGATAACAGCAGGAACTTCTATTAGCTAGTGCAGCATGACTTTTCATAGTGCAGATTCACCTAAATGTATGCAGCCTAAGCCATACTAGACAGTCTGAAAAAAGTACTCCCACCATGTCTGTTTATCTAGTAAAGATAAATGGTATTGTTTGTTTGTTTTTTAACTTTATATTATACTGTTAATATTCATATTCATAGACACTAGAATCAAACACTCGTGAAAGATAATCATGTGTTCCATTTGAACTACCTTTCTCTACCTAAAAAAAGTGCACTTTCATATATTCAATTGGCCAGCTCGGTGCATTGTCAGAAGAGGTTAGAATGTGCTGCAGCAAAGGTTGAACCAGTATAACCTATTTTTTATTTTTTTTTGCCAAAGGCCCTTATTAAGCCCTCCCTGCCTCACCAATGCAGTGGTCTTGATCCAATAACACCTGTTCCTCAAAATAAAAAATAACAACATACTGTAACTTTTAGTAACATTTAGTCGAACACCAGTTATTGAACACCAGTAGTAAAATGTATCCAGGGAACAGTGAGATCAGGCAGTGTCTAATTAACGAAGCTAACCAGCTAACCAAGCATTGGAACAACTGCAGATTAAGTGCCTTTCTCAGAGGCGCATAACGTGTTGAGGAGAAAGAACAGATTGTTTGACAACCCTATTAAAAGAATAAAAAATAAACTACCTTATTGGTCAGCTGATAATATGGAGCCAGGCAGGAAATGAGGAGAGAGAGAGCAACAAAAATGACGTTGCAATAAAATAACATCATGTTATGCCTATACATATGAACATATATTCATGTGTTGTGTTCAGGGTTTCAAATAGCTTAAGATAGTCCATCACAGTGAAATGAAAACAACATCACAGTCTGACAATGCTGAAAAAGAAAGAAAGACTTTCAGCTTTATGGTTGCTACATACTTTGAGGCTTCACTGGCGAGTGTCCGACTCTGCCCTCCCCCGAAAAACGCTCCCATAAGTCGTTTGTTCAAGCAGCAATTACGACTCATATTAACGTTTATAATGACAGCGCCCTCTAGCGGCCACCAGTAATTATAAAGGGAGCAAAGCAGGAAGTAAGGTGAGTATAAGAGTGCCAAATTCTGCACAAAAAGGTAGGTTGGGGTGCTGGATAGGTCATACAAATGCAGGACATTTACCCAAGAGACCAGGGTTCGTGGCCCATTTAAAAAAGTCAACAGCATAGTAAGTTTTTTTCTTTTTCTCTCTTTACAGAATAAACAGAACTACTTCATGTTCTGTGTCACGTGCGTAACCAGAAGTTAAGTTACATAACAGATGATTTAATCCAAACCGCAACGTTTTTCTAAACTAAGTAGTTTTTTTGTACCTAAACCTAACCAAACTGCGGCCGTTTAACAACGTTAATGTATTTAAAACTGCGAGCTTTATGTTCTCGGGTTTAGATGTAAGGACAGAAAATGCTCCTGTGGGTCATATTTCCTGCCACCTGTAGGGGCGCAAGTTTATGAAAAACTCCTGAGGGTCATATAAGGTGGTAGGAATTAACAACCTTTATCGTCATGTGGTTCTGGAGACTTGTAGGAGTGTCTGCATATGAGAGGACAGCCATTCCATTATTGCTTCAGTTGCCCTCTTACAAACAACAGAAAATAGAGACGCAGTCAGCGCCGAGGGATTTGAGGTCAGTAAGCAGTGTGTTATAATGGTGCTACATTAATTGTTTATTGATTTACAATTACACAGTGTTTTGTGTGTTTAGGTTTCTGTGTGTGTGTGTGCATGCTCATATTTGTGGTTTAGTCTGAAGTGTCTCCAGTGTCCAGTTTCAACTTCTATAACTGCAGCCTGGAACATCAGCTGAGAAATATGTACAGGGTAGCCAATCGTAAGCACGTCACAAACATTTTAACTAAAAGTCACATAAATACAACTAGAAAATGCATTTCCTGGAGAAAATGCTTGTGAATGCTGAAAAGCTAAATTGCTAAAGCTAAACTGGATTGCTGGCCTAATTGCATAAGAAGAAAGTGAAGAAGTGAGAATAGTAGGAAAAGGGAATTCTTAAATATGACTTGATTAACATTGAAAGCAGCTGAAGCAGTATAACTAGCTACAAAAGTGGGAAAGAAGGATGAAAAATAAAGAGTAAGAAATGAATGGTTTCAAATGTTTTGCCTATCTGTGCCACTACTTATTTACAGCAGACAGACATATTGATAGAGAAAGACAAACATATACATATGGAGAGAGAGAGGCTCCGTTTTGAACTGGTATTAAAATCCTTAGTGATCGGATCACAAATAGACAGCTCTAAGTACAGGCATAATCACCAAGGGGGTCAGCTTCTCCTCGGACCGCGAACCTCCTATGGCACCATTTTGATGCTACAAAGCCATCACCTCCCGTTAGCATCCCATTGACTGCCATTCATTTTGGCGCCACTTTGACAGCAAATAACTTTACATCTGAAGCGTTTAAAGACTCTATTTGTCCATTGTTTATTTCTCAAGAAACACGACAATGTATAAAAGGCTCCATTACCTTGTACCTCACGTTATGGCTCCGTAGCAGACGTTTTTATAAAAATAGGCTAACGATTGGGTCATAACCACGAGACTTACTGTCTCATAGTAGAGGAATTACCGTATAGTACAGGAGAAGCGCGCAGGCAGTTTCGTCTCACATTAGCTGTTTAAGTGTAATTACTAATGTTAACTAGCATTTTAGTTAGCAATAATTAGCCTGTGCCTATGTTATCTCCTTACATATACCTACGCTCTCCGTCTCTGCTAGATTGGGAATGATTGAGATTTCTCTTGGCACAGCTACCAGAAGACTTACAACTTTCAGACACGTTGCTCACGGCACATTTACGTCGTCTCTCTCAGTTGGAGGCTGCGCAGTAACCCTAGCCATCACCAGAAAAGTGCTTCTAGCGGCCTTCACTGGTCTCCGCCCAGAGCAACGGGATCTGTTGGTCCATTCTTATATGCAGTCTATGGTAATCACACTGAGAACACACAAATTCATGGGCCTTGTCCAAGGAGAATTTATGTCACTGCTTGGGGACATACAATAAAGTTAGCTCTCCCTATCCATGCACGCGGGAACATACTGGGGGGTGCTGCAGCCTATATGTGCGCCCAATGCACACTCTTACACATACCCACCTTTTGGTGGGTATCTGATGGGTCACAGATTTCGGTGTAACGCCTGTCAGCTGGGATCTGGACACAAACAGAAACGAGAAATTCCGTACCCCAATAGCAAAAGGAGACACAGCCCCAAATAGAACATTTGTCAACCTTGCTTGGTATTTGCTATTACACGTTATCGAAAAAACAAGGTGTCTGTACTAGGTGTCTTACCTAGTAACGTAACGTTAGTAGCCATCTCTGTCTCTGGTGTTGACCATATTTTGATCGATAGGCTAACCACAATGCCACCAAATAAAATAGGTTAAAAATATAGTACGGGTTTGCCTGGTTGGCAAGATCATTACCCCTCTCTCTCCCACTTCCTCTCTTAATCTGTCCTATCGTGAAAGGCAATAAAAGCCAAAAAATAATCTTAAAAAAGAAAGTGTGAAAAAAAATGTAGAAAAAAAGTCTTGGTATAGTATGTCGATAAAAGTGATAGAAAAGTTGCAGTATAGTATATCAAAAAGTCATAGTACAGTATGTCGAAAAAAAGTGATAAAAAGTCATAGCGTAGTATGTCGAAAAAAAGTCATACAAAGTGATAGTACAGCATGTTGAAGAAAAACCATTAAAAGTCATAGTCGAAATGTCGAAAAAAGTGATAAAAAACTCATAGTATACTATAGTATATAGAAAAAGTCATAAAAAAGTCATAGTATAGTATGTCGAAAAAAAGTCATAAAAAAGTCATAGTATAGTATGTCGAAAAAAAGTCATAGTATAGTATGTCGAAAAAAAGTCATAGTATATGTCAAAAAAGTCATAGTATAGCATGTCAAAAAAATCATAATATAGAATGTTGAAAAAAGTCATAGTACAGTATGTCGAAAAAAGTGACAAAAAGTCATACTATAGTATGTCGAAAAAAAGTCATAGTACAGCATGTTGAAGAAAAACCACTAAAAAGTCATAGTCAAATAAAAAATAAATAAAAAAGTCAGTATAGTACGTCGAAAAAAGTGATAAAAAAGTCATAATGTAGTATGTCGAAAAAAAGTCATAGTATACTGTAGTATGTAGAAAAAGTCATAAAAAAGTCAAAGTATAGTATGTCGAAAAAAAGTCATAAGAAAGTCATAGTAAAGTATGTCAAAAAAAGTCATAAAAAGTCATAGTATAGTATGTCAAAAAAGTAATGAAAAAGTCATAGTGTAGTATGTTGAAAAAAGTCATAGTGTAGTATGTAGAAAAACTCATAAAAAAGTAATTGCATAGTATGTCAAAAAAGTCATAGTATAGTATGTCAAAAATGTCATAGTACAGTATGTCCAAAAAAGTCATGAACAAGTCATAGTATAGTATGTCAGAAAAAGTGATAAAAAGTCATACTATAGTATGTAATAAAAAGTAATAAAAAGTCATAGTACAGCATGTTGAAGAAAAACCATTAAAAAGTCATAGTATAGTATGTCGAAAAAAGTCTTGCGCAAACATGTTCATATATTCGATGTAGGCGGGACTTGAATTCAGTATGTGAAATTAAAACCTGCAATTTTAGCTGATTTTGTAACTCATTCCATGAAGTTGGAGCACTGTAACAAAAAGCAGTTTTTTTCAAACTCTGTTTTAGTTTGTGGAACATTAAAAAGTCATAGTATAGAATGTCGACAAAAGTCATAGTATAGTATGTCGTGAAAAGTCATAGTATAGAATGTCAAAAAAAGTCATAGTATAGTATGTCGTGAAAAGTCATAGTATAAGTCATAAAAAAGTAAAGATTATAAAGACAGTCGCATTCTCGTATACAGGTGGCTGCCATCTTGGGAGCTACTGTCTTTCTAAACTATCTTTTTAATAAACTGTCTGTACACTTACAATGTTCTCAATGCTTCAGTTAACATTTAGGGTCCCTCATTATGCTACCGTTCAAGTGTGGTGATATTTTGAGCCTTTTTAGTGGTACAAAATAGCTATTTGTTTTTACTTTCCCTGTGCCCCAAATACTAGCATTGTAAGCTAATCAGCGCTCCGCATTAGCTTCTTTCAAGCTACAAACACATTCGATTAGCATGAAAACATGTCCCAGAGAGCAACAGAGTGGGTACACATCTGTTATTAACCCCTAGGTTTGTTTTGCGCCGGAATTGTCCTTTAATGCCTATGTGTAGCTGTGCTAAACACTGAGCCACTGTTCCACCACATAATAAATGTTGAAAGCAGTCATAAAAAGTCATAGTAGGGCGCCTGGGTAAAAAAGTCATAAATGAGTCATAGTATAGCATGTCGAAAAACGCCCTTAAAAATTCATAGTATAGTATGTTGAAAAAAGTGATAAAAAAAGTCATAGTATAGTATGTCAAAAGAAGTCATAGCATAGAATGTTGAAAAAAGTCATAGTACAGTAGCATGTCGAAAAAAGTCATTGTAGAGTATGTAAAATAAAAGTGATAAAAGGAGTCTGGAAGAACATGCAAAGTCCGAACAGAAAGGTACTGCCAGGAGTGGCGGTCGAACCAAGGGTCAGAGCCTGCAACGCCTATTTGGAGCTTTGCTAACCACTGAGCCACCGTGCCACTGCATAAACTATGTTGAAAACAGTCAAAAGAAGTCATGGTATAGAATGTTGAAAAAAGACATAGTATAGTATGTTCAAAAATGTCAGTAGAGCATATGTCGAAAAAAAGTGATAAAAAAGTCATAGTATAGTATGTCGAAAAAGTCTCTAAGAACATGCAAATTCAACACAAAAAGGCAGAGCCCAGACTGGGGATCGAATACGGGGTCAGAGAGTGGCTATTTGGAGCTGTGCTAACCACTGAGCAAAGGTGCCACCACATGAAATATGTTGAAAACAGTCATAAAAATCTCATAGTATAGTAAGACGACAAAAGTCATAGAAAGTCATAGTATCGTATGTCAAAAAAAGTGATAAAAAAGTCACAGCATAGAATGTCGAAAGAGTCTGGAGAACATGCAAAGTCCAAACAGAAAGGTACAGATGGGAGTGGGGATCAAACCAACGATCAAAGGCTGTAACTTCTACTCAGAGCTGTGCTTACCACTGAGCCACTTTGCCATTGCGTACATGTTGAAAACACAGAACACAGAAAAAAGTGATAAAAAAGTCATAGTATAGTATGTCATAAAAAGTGATAAAAAAAGTCATAGTACAGTATGTCGAAAAAAAGTCATAGTAGAGTATATAGAAAAAAGTGATTAAAAAGTCATAGTATGTCGAAAAAGTGATTAAAAAAAGTCATAGCATAGTATGTCGATAGAACATGCAAAGTCCACACAGACTGGCTATCGAACCAAGGCTCAGAGCCTTCAGCTCCTATTTGGAGCTGTGGTAACCACTGAGCCACCGTGCCACTGAATAACATTTGTTGAAAGCAGTTATAGAAAATCATAGTATAGTATGTCAAAAGAAGTCATAATGTCAATTGGCATAATATAGAATGTGGGAAAAAGCCATAGCACAGTATGTCATAAAAAGTGATAAAAAGTGATAGAATAGTATGTCAAAAAAGTGATAAAAAAGTCATAGTATGGTATGTCGAAAAAAGTGATAAAAATTCAACATATAGTATATCGAAAGGTTGTAGTATTCAATGTCGAAAAAAGTGATAAAAAAAGTAATAGTATGGTATGTCTAAAAAAAGTCATGAAAAGTCATAGGATTGTATGTCGAAAAATCAAAGTATAGTAGATTGAAAAAAGTCAGAATAGCATGTCGAAAAACGTCACAGTATAGTATGCTAAAAAAGTGATAAAAAGTAATAGTATATTATGTGGGAAATAGTCATTGAATAGTATGTTGAAAAAAGTCATATCATATATCGATGAAACTCACTGTTAAGAGGGAGCGTTACCTTATGGTTTCACACGGGACAGGAACCCCAGTCTCCACAGTGAAAGTCCTGTGTTTGTTTATTCCAGCCACCACCCAAATCTACCTCCTTAGGCAGAATTTGGCGCTCTTATACTAGTCAACTCGCTTCCTCGTTTTCTCTTGCAATAATTACTACAGCCATGAGAGGTCGCCACATAACAAGAAATGTAATCATGGGTTGTTTTGACCTGCTTGCGCAATCAACCTATATGGTCGTGTTCTGGGTCAGGACAGTCTGTATGGATGCTGTAGTTCCAAAACTTAGAGCATGATTCTGTACCAAATAGAAGGAAGACAATCTGCAACTGCTGCTGGTTCTCCAGTTGCCAAACAGTATTTTTTGCTGCTTGGTGTGTATTTTCATATCATACACACCAGCTGACTCTGGTGGTTTACCATCTTCCTGGTGGTGGTCAACCATTCAACATTCTCTCATGTTTGTGAAATGAAAGCTCCTTCTGAGTGTGTATTCAAAGTTAATATATTGTTGTGTTTTTCAGGCAGATTGATTCGGGGTATTCCAGCATCATTTGTCAAGTGCAGCAACACAGCCAAGCCATTTGAGCAAAATATACATATCATATACATATACAGAAAAGGGGTTATATTGAAATTGCTTTTTAAGAGTGTATTCACCTTGAAGTATTTCAGTCTGACTCACCATCATCTGTGTCTTTCAAAAGCAAAATGACTACAAGGAAATGATGCACTCTCCACACTGAAGATGGCCTGTCTCATACTGTCAAAATAATCCTCAACTGTATTCAGCTGTGTCAGCTTGCCTTGGATAAGCAGGTATTGAACTTCATTGATAACTGTGCCGGCGTAATAGAAAACACAAGGACAGACAACGGGGGCTGAGGGTTCTCTGCATCTGCTCTTTGGTGGAAAGATGAGGAGGCAAGCTCATTTGTGAGGAAGTGGTTATACAAACAAAAAGAGAAACTACACTGAAGCTCATTATATAATCCAATACCTTGCTGTTTTCTTACCCGCAGACATTGTACTGACCCTGAATGCAAAATTGCCTAGCGCTATTTGATCAAAAACAGTTCCTTCCGTTTGATAAGTTGAGAAATGATAATCTTCTGTTCTGCCTCAAAGCAGTTTCCGGTGCTATCGCACTGTAAACAGTGTTTTTGCTGAGTACCTGAACCCAGAGCAGCCTTCTCACCACCCAGGGAGAATGCCTTTGACTAATCCCCAGGGCTTTCTTATCAAGGGTGATTGAATAGAGCCTTCAGTCCCCAGAAGACAGGCTAACCTTTATCTTGCCTATTTTCTATTTCTGCATCTCTTTCTTTTCTCTCCACAACAAGGTGATTGTAGGAAAAGGAGACCTGTTAACTGTTTGCACCCTCCAATATGCACATTGTTTCCCCAGTGCACGTGCATTTGAAACATGAAAGGCTCCAAACCAAATGGGAAATTTCCACTCCATTTGCCATGCAGCCAATCAGTGAGCAGTGACCCAGATAAGGAGTGTGATATTGATGATGACAGCAATAAAGACGTATTTTCACCACAAGCCTTCCTTCTAATTAGGTTGATCTGGAGAGAAAATAAATGAATTTTGACAAAATGCGAAGGGGTAGTGTGCTGGGAGGATTAGATAAGAGAGTTTGACAGCAGAAAAGGGGGTAAGATTCAGAAGGTTTCTGGGGGTTAAGTGAGTCCACTGTTGGGGAATGGGTGACAATTACCACTGAAATGAGAATCTGGGACTTTAGGTGCCTCCTAAATACGGCATTTGGTCAAAGTAATTGTTCAGGGTCAAGTGGGTGATAGTCATTGATGATGCTTTGGCTGTTTTTGCATCTCTTAATAAACCCCTGAACTTCAGACAAACTACAGTGTGTACAGTATTAAAAGTGTACTACTGTTTCAGGCTGCTCGTTAACTGCTGCTTTATTATATTAATTATTATAACTGAATACCTAAAGGGTGATGGTAGTCTAGAGGGCTTGTGTTGATGCTGATTAGAATAACAAACTGCCTTTAAAAAGCAGCAAGAGGAATCTGCATGGGATCTCTCCCTCACTCTGCTGTTGGAGTGCCTTTGAGCAAAAGAGGAAAATTACACTATTATTTGCTATTGCAAATATATAGTATTATAAATCTATATAAAAGTTTTTTTCCTGTGAATAAGTAGGCAGCAATTAAGCCACAATTTCGTAAAATCTAGCTGTAATTTTCATGTAACTTAATTGACTCTGGTTTAGAGAAACATTTTGTTCTAATTTGTGTTGCTTTGAATGTCCTTCCATTGACAGAAGATGGGAAATGTAAAGTTAGATATTGATTAAACCATTTATTTTGGAAAATATCTGTATATCATATATATATATATTAGATATGTATATCAAAGTGCATATTAACAACATGGATGCCCTGCAGTACTACTGGGCAACTTGTGGTTGACAATTTATTTAAGTTGAAATCCTGATGATTCAAATCAAATTTTTGATACTATTTATGTCTGGAATGTATTCTGCTGTGAATGTATTCACGCTCATTAGTTACAATTCTATATAGTAGTTATATAATTGTGACGGAGTCTGCTATTCTGGCTGGATTTGAATGGTGTGCACACAAATCTTTTTCTTTTTCTTTTTTTTTACAGACGCAATGTTTTCACTATGGTGGAACGTTTTTAGAAATGACCATAGTTAAAAAAAAAAAATAAACTACAAGTGGTGATACTGTTGATGCCCCCCCCCCCCCCATGTATGCCATCGTAAAAGATGAACACTTCAAGTGTTTGAGAATGTCATAGAGGAGGTTGGGAGTGTGGCCAGAGTGGATAGGAAGCAATCAAGCAAGCAAGTAAGCAGGTCAGCAGCCAAAGTGCCAGGAGGAACAGTCATGGACGGCAACATTGAAGTACCAACCTCTACAAGTAGGAGGGGAGGGAGGATGAAATCAGCTGCCGCATTAAGTTTCCACAGCGGAGGGTAAGATGGGGGATGTCACCCCACAGCAATCCGCTGCACACTCAGCAGGTGTTGACATCTAGATTAACCTTGGACTGCTGTGAGTCCAATCCTTCTGGAAGGCAGTGTCTTATTAGAATGCACACACAGAGCTCATGTCCAATCCCTGGCTTCTCAGGCTCCCAGGTACTGCCCCGCATTCACTGGCCTGTCAGTCAAAGGGTCAGAGCATTGCTGCAGGGACATGGGAAACATAGAGGCTAGCTGGGACTTCAAACCCAACAATAGCTGACACAGATTACATTTAAATAGCAGGTGTAGATGGGGATTGATACCTTGACTGCTCCTACATGAGCTTTTCAAGTTCATTCATGAGGGAGCAACAGCACATGTATGAAGTAACTTCACCCTTACATGCCTGGGTATTTTTCACACATTCCTACATATTCCACTGTGTTGCACATAGGAATAGAAATATCATTATGTTATCCAATGATTTAGCTTCTCTTCTTAAGCTGAACCCAGACAGTGAATCCAGCTTCTGAATTATTTGCTGCTCTACAGTGGAGGGCACAGATAAGCTGTTTTCACAAATTAACTCAGGACTATGTCCGAGGAATCAGGTCCCAACCTAGTCCAGAGTTTCCCTTTCACACATGTAGCACACAACAGGAGAATGTCTGTGTCAGATGCGTTTTTCATCTACTGGAAATACTCCGTTTGATCAAGGGGTGGCGCCTGGATAGAGCGTGCAGGAGGCAGGACATGAGTGGATTACACTGTGTCAAGGAGCCATTCGTAATTTGGGATTTTCGTCAGTAAGCAAAGTTCAGGTTTACGACTGCACACAGCAATTTACAGGCAACACAGAAAACTGCCGTGAATTGTCAGAAATTGACATGGGCCTTGCTTAGCACTACAGTGACCTTTTCACTGGTCTTGCTTAAATGCACAGTGGATGTGTTAACCACACATCTCCCAGTAATGCACTCAACAGTCAGAAATTATGTTGGGTATGACGTGTCTGTTCCCTGCAAGCTCCAAACTTCTATTGGCTTTCCATAAAAATGTCTGTCCGGATGGGGATGAAGCCAGGACACTTGCGCAATAACATGTTTGAATGCAGTACCTTTTGACACAACATTAACAACTATAAACTACTTTTTAATGGCTGGTCATAGCACTTTATTAATTCTTATTTCCAATTTATATTTAATTTAATTTTAATCATCATGTAATGATTTGTTGGGTATTTGTGAATTGTATCTTATTGAGTGTAATTTATTTATCATATTGCTATTTTTTTCCTGCGGAGATGTTGTTGCTGCACTGCGCCTCTATTGTCCCTCCTAAGTTGCCGTAGCTTCCGTCTCCTCCTTACAACACCGTCTTGTATTGCTGAGGTAGGTTGCGTGTAAAATGCTGCTGCGCTATTTCATTGTTTTCTTTGAAAATTGTGTTGTGACCCTTCAATATTTATTTTCTCAAAGTTAATACGATATTAACTAGCTGTTTTGTACCATTTTTACCTTACCGTCAGCTGAAGTCCAGATTTAGGCTACATGGTGCTGATAATGACACCATTGTGTGTAAGTAACTTTTACTGTTTTCTCCTTCTTGTTTAATAATACGCTTTTTTATTCATACCACTCTCATTTAATTGTTTTCCAGCTGCCTGTAAGACATTACGAGACAGTACGCAGTCGATCGACTTATTAGATTAGATCCATCTTTGGTCAATGGGACTATTTTTCAAGTGCATTAATAGATGTGTTGTGTCCATACGCAGTGAGGAAGACGGCATCGTTGGTGGGGTGTCTGGATGGATTGTGCAGCCAGGAGCTCACGAGCTCTGTCCCACGCTGTAGTCGAGATTACAGGCGATTCCGAAGTACAGGACAACACACCACAGACGTCTGCAAAATGGACCGAATTCAGACAGAATGCCGCCAGTTACCTACAGCTCCGAGGCGGCCGCGGCAGACAGATGCTTCACGGTGCTGTAGGATTTTGGGCTTCTCGTGAGCTTGGCCATTTGTTGTGTGGGCAGATCTCCTACACTTTATTGTACATAGTTGTGTGTTTGTGTTTGTGCTAATAAAGCTCTTTCTTTGAATAAACTGCACGGTCCTGGCAAATAATTTTCCGTAGGATAACAATGACATGAATACACAACATAGCATATATGAATATGAATAAATAAATAAATAAATAAATATATATATATATATATATATATATATATATATACAGTATATATTATAATGACCCATAGTGACAGACCTACCAACCAATCACGAGTGATTTTTCCTGTTTAAAAGGAGTGGTTTCATCCAATACTGAGTGAGGAAATTCCAGACATTCTCTGGCCAGGCTATTCATATGCTAATTAGAGCCATTCGCACCTCCGCGGGAGCTCTCCACATACGGCATGGTTCGTTTCCGTCAATACCTGGCACAGACGAATACGACGTTCACAGGCTGTAAATTGTCTTTAACTGCCGAAAATTAGGGAGATTTACAGGCGTTTACGGGCGTTTATGGGTACGCAAATCCCACTTTTCATGCATTGCCAGCTACCCCAGTCGTACCTAGGCTGTTGGGGGCCTACACCTAGTCCTACATCTACTGGGAGTTGCAGATGACGCCCAAGCATAAGATAGGAGGGGGTGTAATCAGTAACTATGTGGGGTATTGTTATAGGCATGAACTAACTCAGGCAAGTATTCAAGCCAACAGTGTTGTTTATCTGACACTAAGGAGCGGAGAATATTTAGTAGTGTTTGGTTAAAGTGTGACATTTCCCACGGAATGGTTGGTTATACCGTAAGAATCACACAGCTGCTTAATCAGGGTAGACTCAAAATTGGGGCCACAGTCACAATGGAACCGGGCCGGGCAGCCAAATGTTTGTATTACATGGGTCCATAAAGCCCTTTCTGTAGTTTGAGCGGTCTGATCGTGGGTGGGAGCCCAGGAAATATGCGTAAAAAAGTCAAAAGAAACGAGAATGTTCTGGTAAGTATTGTATTGGAAATATAGCCCTACAAAGAAGCTCTACCTTTTGCTGTACTGATTGATTGAATTGATTAGTTATATCGCTCACCTCTTTTGGTAGCTCTCGACTTTACCGCTCGGTGCGGTGACATCCACCAGTCCCACTTCGACGACGTTGTCTTCACCCACGGGACCCATGTACATCAGCTTCGTCCACTCAATACAATTTCCCTAGTCGCTGATGTCAACCTATAGACAGGCTGTAGGGGTGAGGATTGCACACACGTATAGGGACTCATCCTTTACTTACTACTGCCAGTGTCCTCGTCACGCCCATGCTGCTGGTCTCTGGTAGCGCCTCCACCATGGCGCAGTAATCGTTCCCGTTGATGTCCATTCAAGTGCGTGCCTACACCAACATTTCGCTCTTTCGGGGAACCCTGATGGTGTGGTGGCCAGCCAGCCGGGCACATCCCAGTGTCCCATCCTCTTCCACAGTCGCTTCCATGCGATGACAGGTCGCAAAGCATCCCTCCAGATCTTCGGGATTGTTAGCTGGCTAGGGGAGAAAGCATTTCTTCCTGGACACTTAAAGAGTGCACTCCAGCAGGCCGCTACTACGTTCATTCCAATAAGGACGGGTTTAGTAGTGTGTTCATCGTTAACGCCCCACCCTGGTCTCTTGATCCTATCTCTCTCAAAGTCTATCACAGCATAGCTTGTGCATGGGATCTCAAGATTATTGGTGGCTCTCAACTTTAGAATCTACTACTGAGTAAAGTGTTGCTCAAATAAGCTCTGCCTCATCAAGGTTACCTCTGACCCCTGAATCTAATACCCGTTGTACTCCCTCAATAGCTACTCTTTTGGTTGGGCATTGCCCGACGAATGCTTCAGTGGCCCTTAACTCTCCCAACAAGCCATCCCCCGCTGCCCCTTGGAACTCAGCAGCAGGGAGGTTTAGTTTACATCTGGCTGGGAAACTGTGGTTCTACTCCTGCAAAACCTGGCAATATGCCTTGCTCGTCTACATTGGCGACAAATCGGCCATGTTCGTCTTGCTCATTGGTATAGGATGGTTTTGGGGGATCTCTTCTGGCCTGCACTGGAGGTAGTAAGTCAGCTGTGGGTGAATGGAGTGGCCTGATCTCCTTCACCAGTTCCTGGGTAAATCCCTTCATCCTCCATAATCTGTTGTTTCAACATCTCCCTTAAATTGGTGTCCTGTTTAGGGGGAACATGTGAGTTGTTAATTGCAGAGCAAGTTACCTCAGACTGTGGCCGTCCATACTCCCTATCCAGCAACAGCGCCTCCTGGTGTAGCGCAGTGAAAAGTATGTTATAGTCACATTTCAATTTAAATAGATTTTTATTAATAAATAATCATGTTCACAATAAAAATAGACCCTCCTGGTCTAGCTGTCTGCACATACTGAGATGGTTGCTATGGAATGCAGCACAGGTAACGATAGCCTTCACTAGCAGCTAGCAATGACTTTTAGCACAGCAATTATTTTGCTTAAAGGAATATTTCACCACTGGAAAGATGAATATGTATTAAATTGTGTAATTTATTAGTAGAAATGTGAAAATGTTTTCGAAGTCGGTGCCTTCTAGACCGAGAAAAGCTAGAAAATGTATTTTTGGCTCTCGTGGATGAAAAACAACTCCCAGAATGCACTTGCTTCGCTTCCCTACGAGTCCACTCCCAAGCCACGCCAGGCAGTCAAGTCAACTCAAATGTGTTTTATTGTCATTTCAACCATATACACAAAACAACGTTTCACCAGTTCAGCTAACGCATTGGTAGCTTTAGCACTTGGTGTGATGTAAATACCGAGTATAAACACAGCTGTGAATTTGCGTGTAATGTAGAATGGTCGGCATTTAACAGTCACAAACTCTACCAGCGGTTAGTAGTAGTTGGATAAAAGCACCCCATTTCTGCACCACCACGAGTCTTATCCGACAGAGCAGCATCTGCTCGGAAGGCTAGCAGGCCTGGTAGCTGGATAGCGGAATCCGTTACACAGTTGTTCAGCCATGTTTCCACAAAACAAAAGCACAGCAGTCTCTGAACTCGCGTTGGGAGTTTCGTTGAAGTTGGATGTAGTCCAGTTTGTTGTCTAATGAGCAGACACTTACAAGCAGGATGGATGGAACAGGTGGCTGGCTAGCGTTAGCTTTCCACCTAGCTTGAACTCCTGCCCTCGGTCCATGTTTCTGCTTTCACACACACCACTTTCCATGTCCCCTTACCCAGCTAGCGGCATCGAGCGACACCGCAGGCTGAGGTGCTGGTCTCCGTAGCAGGCAAAGCTTGCGTAGTGTGTCGAGTATCCTGTCTGTAATAAAGTGTCCTGCATATTTTCCGATCTGTACCAATGTATCCCGGTGGTACACATGTACATAGTTTGAATGCACATAATTGTTGTAAAAGTTTGCTGCTGAAAAGAGAGAGACTGTTTAGCTTAGCTTCAAGATGGCTGACACTCGTCTCGCATCGGATAGTGACAGTCGGATTGAAAACATGCGGTACTAGCTGGCTGTAGTCCATAGCCTCTGGGCAAAAATGCCTCCGATGATGCTAAATGGCGATTTTTGTGTCATCAGAGGCTTTCGGCTACCGGGTTTCTACTGATACAAAGACTTAATGCTAATCAGTGAAGTATCCCTTTAATGCTAAATAAAGGCACGCAATAACACAAACAAACAAACCGATCTAGACAGCAGTAGACAAGCAACTAACCGATGGAGGCAGTGGTAGAAGAGCAACTACTGTTCTCTGCAAGGTATAAGCATAGCTAACGGCTTCAGTTCCCCACCGTAAAAGGCTGTCTGATGGCAAGGTAAAGCGGAGAAAATATACTAAATATAGCGTACACTTAAAGGGATAGTCATAACTGCTTGCAGTTCTAGTTTTCTTTCTTAAACTTATTGCGCAAAGGAATTCGATTCATATCCGCTGTATTTGGTTATTACGTCCAATATCCAATCAGATTGCTTGATTTGTGCTACCCATTTTATAATGAGGGACACATAATAATGTATTGGTATAATATATAGTATATGATAAAACATGATAAAAACAAGGCATTAGGAAATACTAGCTGAGGTGATATTATTTTCTTCCATCATTTGATCAACACAGTTCCTGAACAGAAACACGTAAATAAGACTTGTTTGTAAAGACTGAATATAAACCTGGTGCTGTTTTATTATTAACAAACAGTGCAGACAGATATGGAGACCTTTCTGCATCTCTCACCCACAAATGTGATAAGCTTGTTGAGCAACATGTCAGCCATTTCCATGGAGACTATCAGCTTTGTTTTTTCTCCATAATGTAACTATTTATCTGTTAATTAACCCAACACCATGGACCAAATACCATTTTCCTGCAGCATACAACACACATGTTAACTTACAAAGCTAAATTAATATTCTCTGGTACTCACAAGTCCCACAGTGGAAGTTACACAAGCTGTTGCCATAGCAACTCTGATTTCAGATGGGGGATGTTGATTAGACCTGATGAGTATAGACAACATTGTACATTCTGTCCCTCTACATGAGGATGAATAAAACATAGTTGCAATAGCTAATATACCTTTCAAAACAAGGTCACAAAGAATGTTTTAATAAAAGTTATGAAATGTGTAAACTATAGACACAATACATGAATCAGGATTTTGAAAAATGCCTCCTGTGAGGGGAGAATGGTAACCATTCATTGTCCACTGGTAGCTTATAAAAACACTGTCAGCTTAAACTGGTAAATGAATAGAGTTACAATACGTGAGAGGCAATAGAAGCACCCATGAAAGTTTAGACGAAACCAACTGTGCGTCCTTTCCTTTTAACTTCCCACCACAGCTGAGTGTGTGAATGCAACTTAAAGCTACATTGTGTAAGAATTTCTTCCATCTAGTGGTGAAATTGTTTATGACAACCAACTGAATATTACTTTCTAGCCCCTCCCATTCCAAGCGCGTTTTAACTCCTACGGTGGCCATATGCAAAGATTAACAAGGCTTCCAGTACGAGTATCAGTGCTATCGTTATTCTGTTTATTGTACAAGATTAATAGTGTAAGACAATGTTTACAGCGTAGGCTACATATTTTTCTCCGTGAGCAGAGCCAGAGATCAGTTGATGAGACAGAGGTGCGAGGGAAAGCTAAAGGAAGAGGGAAAGGTAAAGAAAAACCAAAAGACAGAGCCGGTGGCAGTGGATCGGTGAGGCAAAGAAAAACTAAAGAGAAATTCTCCAACGATGACGAGGAGAGAGTGGAAGCCCTTCAAAGACAAAGGAGAGAAGCAACAGAGGTTTGTGTTTTTAATATATTTCTCTGACCAATATGAACACTGTCAATGAAACCGAAATTAGCTCTTAGTATCTCCATCGTTTACACACAGCTGTTCTAGCTGTAGCTAGTCTGTGTTACAACTGTACATGACGTGAGTTGTCTATCAGGGAAATCACGATGTTATGCACAACATTACATGTTTTTTACATTACATTACATGTCATTTAGCTGACGCTTTTATCCAAAGCGACTTACAATTAAGTGCTTTCAACTGTGAAGGTTCAAACTCCAGACCACGAGTAGTAAGTGCAAATACATTAGCTTTAAATAGGCAAAGCTACAAAGAGACATATGAAAGTGCAGGTTCGAAAGTGCAAGTTCAAGATTTTTTTTTTTTTTTTTTTTATCCGAGGTGTAGTCGGAAGAGATGCGTTTTTAGCCTTCGGCGGAAGATGTGTAGGCTTTCGGCCATCCTGATATCAACCATGCTATAGTTAGCCAAGCAACTGTAAAACTTTGAATTTACACAAATAGGCTGAATTACCTGTCAAGAAGAAAGCAGGCAACTTCAGTGTCCCTTTTAAAATCCTTTCTCCTTATGAGCTCTTTCCATCTTGGAAAAGCCCCTCCAATATTAACTTTGGTCTTGTTGCTTTTCCTGTCGTGTTGTCGTTTTAATTATCTTTTTAACCTCCTTGGCGACTCTGTTACATGTCCTCGAGAATAGGTGTGATCTTGCGTCTTCAACAGGCTTTCAAATCTGCCGGCAGTCGCGAGTAATCTTCTCCCCCTCCCTGGTATTCGTCAAGGTGCCACTGAGTATAAAAGCGCAAAAGGCGGAGGTATGTCCCTCTTTGGCTAATGTATTTTAAAGATAGAGTTGCAACATGGCGGCCGCCATTTGAGCGACTCGCTCATATGTATTCTGAATGATTCTAAATGGCAGAGTCTATGCTTACGAGAATTCTTTGATTAGTTGATGGAAGTAATTACACATGAATGAGCACATATTTGTGAAAGAACAAAGGTTTTTTTTTGCTAAGAATCAACTCAAAACATTACACAATGTAGCTTTAAAGGGGAACTCCTCTGATTTTACACATACAGTAAAGGTCAGTTCACTTGTCACGGCTGGTACTACTCAGCCCATTAGAACACTTGTAAGATGTCTTTTATCTTTTGTGGCTCTGCAGTTAGCTTTGACATGTCTGATAAAAATAACCTTGATGATGTCATCAGGGTTATCTCTGTGTGAGCTAGGAGACTAGAAATGTGTAGCAGCAAGCTTGTGTTACAAACTGGAGGCATGGTCTTTGATGAACATGGGAATTTACCAGCCAGGGAGGGTCAAATAAAATGATGATATTGGTTGCATTATGGAAAATGTAGGACAATTTACCAGGTATCCAGCTAATTTGAATAGCTAACATTACTGTATTATGTGAACAGCTAACTTAATTTTATTTTTTATGTGGCGTTTTCTTTTGCAGGGAATTAGCCATTCCAGAGCTCCCTCCCTAACGTTACATGCAAATGTTCCACCAAAACAAGTTCCTTCCCAAGACTATTTTGCAGAAGAGATAGGTCTGGCAATGCAATATTAGGGTTTGCCTAATACTGATAAAACAGAAGGCTGGAGGCAATAGGACTGATGCTTTTTCTTCATTAATGTATTATACATACATACATGTATACATACATACATACATACAGTACATACAAACCATTTTCTGAGGCTCTAATTGGGCTATTTTTGTCAGTCCAATCTGGCAACAGTGCTCACAGTTTAGTGCAGTAATGTGCCAACAAACATTGAAATGTACGAAGAAAGGCAGTGGAGAAGAAAAAAACTGTTGTAAAGAATATAAATGATGAATGATTTAAATTATTCAAAAAATCTGCTTTGCTAATGTTTTATGAGGAAGGAAATGCACTTAACACATTTGTAAGACCTCAAAGATACACACAATGTGAAATACTGAAAGTAAACATAAATTAAAACTCTACAGGGCACCTTTAATGTCTTTTGAGTCATGTATTTGTGGCAATTTTGTAAATCATTATTGCAATAACTCATAATATGAACAAATTTGGGAGCAATCCACATAAAGTTCATCCCTTTTCACTAATTCTAGATTTAGTGTCACCAGTAACTGAACTGTCAAGATGGCAAAGGCCAGTGACCCCAAATCCAGGCCTCAGAAACCTATGGGTGTGTGTCATTCTGCTAGTTTATCTGTCATCTATAGCTCGCTCAGAAAGCTGTGAAATGACTGTCCAGGATCTCACAAACATTTTTGCACTTTATTTTTGTGGTAAAATGTATAAACAACCTTGTATTTGTTATATATGATGTATTTACTTATATATTTTATTTTATCTGTAGAACAACAAACAGCAACAAAAATACAGCAACTGCAAGCTGTGTTGAAGTGAGGTGTTTGGTAGTTAAATAACTACAAGCAAAGGTGAAGAAATCGCAGAAAAAATAACAGTTGTTTTAAATATGTGGTCAGGTAAACAGAATTTAAGACACAGTTCCTTTTAAAAACACACTGCACACCTAAGTACATAACGTATGAATATGAGTTCATGAGATATGGATCAGAAGGCATTATATTATACTTGATATTATACATTAAAAATGCTAAAATTAAACTATTAGGCAGTGCTTGTTTTTTACTACACTTATTTGCTGATCCTAATGATGCTTTTGTGAGCAGCAAGTGTTCTGCCATGTTGATTGCACCCTGATTAGCCAGCTGAATGTAGATCATATTGTGCCAAATTACCACAGACACAGTGATTAGTTCCTCAGCCTGCTCTATGAGAAGCTCTGAAAATGGCATGGTATGGTTGAATTTACTAGGTTATATGATGATGGGGTAATGATTAGCATGGATCGGTATTTTTTTTAATTGAAAACTGATATATCAGATGACCATAAATGTAATGCCAAACCCTACAGCATTTGAACACTGTCTCAAAATTCTCTGTGACCCACTCTGTTATCCTGACACGTCACGTGCCAGCCTGCTTCAAGTCCTTAACAATCATCCCTGTTCCCAAGAAGCCAAGGACCACAGGACTTAACAACTTCAGACCCATCGCCCTGACCTCTGTGGTTATGAAGTCCTTTGAGCGCCTTGTGCTTTCACACCTCAAAGCCATCACTGACCCCCTCCTGGACCCCCTGCAGTTTGCCTAGAGAGCCAATAGGTCTGTAGACGATGCAGTCAACCTGGCCCTCCACTACATCCTCCAGCACCTGGACTCCAAAGGAACATACGCCAGGATCCTGTTTGTGGACTTCAGCTCTGCCTTTAATACCATCATCCCGGCTCTGCTTCAGGAGAAACTCTCCCAGCTAGGTGTGCCTGACTCCACCTGCAAGTGGATCACTGACTTCCTTTCTGACAGGAAGCAGCATGTGAAGCTGGGGAAACACGTCTCCGACTCACAGACCATCAGCACCGGATCCCCTCAGGGCTGTGTTCTTTCTCCTCTGCTCTTCTCCCTGTACACCAACGGTTGCCCCGCCAGTCACCAGTCTGTCAAGCTTCTGAAGTTCGCGGACGACACCTCCCTCATCGGACTCATCTCCGATGGTGACGAGTCCGCCTGTAGGCTGTAGGTGGGAGGCTGACCACCTGGTGAAGTGGTGCAACCAAAACAACCTTGAGCTCAACGCTCTAAAGACAGTGGAGATGGTTGTGGACTTCAGGAGGAACCCAGCCCCACCTGCCTCCATCACCCTCTCTGGCTCCACAATTGACACTGTGAAGTCTTTCCCTTCCTGGGAACTACCATCTCCCAGGACCTCAAGTAGGAGCTGAACATCAGCTCCATCGTCAAGAGAGCACAACAGAGGATGTACTTCCTGCGGCAGCTGAAGAAATTCAACCTGCCAAAGACAATGATGGTGCACTTCTACACAGCCATCATTGAGTCCATCCTCACATCCTCCATCAACATCTGGTACGCTGCTGCCACTGCCAAGGACAAGGGCAGACTGCAGCGTGTCATTCGGTCAGCTGAGAAGGTGATTGGCTGCAATCTGCCGCCGCTCCAGGACCTATACGCCACCAGGACTCTGAAGCGTGCTGGAAAGATTGTGGCTGACCCATCCCATCCTGGCAACAAACTCTTTGAGTCACTCCCCTCCCCTGAGGTCCATCAGGACCAAAACCTCACGTCACAAGGACAGTTTTTTCCCCTCCGCCACTAGACTTTTCAACAAGGCCCGGAAACCACCCTGACTCTCTCCACACCCCACCTCTGGCTCCTCATGCCACTGTACTTACTAATTAGATTAGTACATACTTACTGTATGTACTAATCTGCTCTTTTTATCTTAATTCTTACTCTCTTATTTTTAATACATTCTGTGTGTGTGTATATATATACATATATATATATATATATATATATATATATATATATATATATATATATATATATACTTCTATTGTTTGTTCTGTTTAACCTGTTTGTTTAACTTATTTTAGAGAATGTGTGACATGCACCTACAACACCAAAACAAATTCCTTGTATGTGTAAAAAACGTACTTGGCAATAAAGCTTTTTTGATTCTGACTCTGATTCTGATCCTTGTTACTGTTACAGTTTCCATATCAGCACACCTCTATACAAATTCTTATTTTGCAACAAAGTAGTGAATTTACTCAGCTGTAAACTTGCTGACTGGCTGCTCACACGCTGTGAATGACATGAAGTGGAAGTTTGACACTAAATCCCTGCAGGGAAGACTGAACTCATTTTATGTTAAAAATACTTATGATAGAGTATGTGTATCTTAGTTAAGGTCATGGGGGAGCAGAGGATTAAATAGTGTTAAGGACACTCTACAGTGGTGACTGAAGATGAGTTTACTATTAATATTCCACTTCAGAGCAGGACATTCGGTAGATTATATATGACTCTTGTAGCCCATAGTCTTGACATGTAGGGTCATGAATAAGAGACTATTCTATTTATTTTGGCCTTCTAATATATGTATCTGCACCAAACTTTAAAGCTTTGGAGTCTAATTACACTTAAATGTCTGCATAACTTTATTGCTGTGCAGAAGTCCAGGCCTTCAACCTATAAAGGCATTGTGATCTGGGATTATGGATGTGTGATGGAAGGATTAAGACCCAATTAACTTGAGGGCTGTGAATGATGATGATGTTTGAAGACTTTTCTTCCCTCTTTGGAGTGGAGCACCGTTGCCCCTATCTTAGTGCAAATACTTTAAAGATCTATAGTCCATTAACAGTAGGATTTTCACAAATCATTTCTCAGGCAGCTCACAGGCATTTGCTAGATGTTCTGCCATGCCGTGTGTGTGTGTGTGTGTGTGTGTGTGTGTGTGTGTGTGTGTGTGTGTGTGTGTAAGAGAGTGTATATCAGTGTGTGTGTATATGTGCTTGTTTGTGCACAGCAAAACTGCCCACTCTGTATGGCTGTGAATGTGCTGGTTCATGTTTTCAGTGATATACAGATTAGACATGCTCTAAATTCACAGCTCACAGCTCAGTAATTCAACTCTTACCCACATTCACTTCTGTGTGTGTGTGTGTGTGTGTGTGTGTGTGTGTGTGTGTGTGTGTGTGTGTATACAGTAGCAGTACATCAGACTCAAAGAGCCAAGCGCCCTCTTCAGAGCCAACCTCCCACCCGCTCACTCATTCACACACACACACACACACACACACACACACACACACACACACACACACACACAAACACAGCCAGATTCTTTATCTTTTATTCTTAACTGCCCTCTTCTTTCAGAGATTGCATTTTACAATCCAGCTTTCCCTTTGTTAGAAAAGAGAATACTGCTTTCTGTCACTGCCAAAGTTAGCTGAAAAACAAAATGCAACAACCTGACAGCACCTTCTGCAGCAGAAAAGAGCCTCTTTTTCCTTTTTGGATTAAATTATGTATAGAGGCTTAGAAGACTCTCCCTGGCCACGGTGGAGTTACTTTCCTCATATTACTTATTCAGCGTGTCGAACCTTAGGCTCCATTAGCGTTGGAGAAGTAGAGCTATTTCCTCAGCTCTTCATGTTCAAACACAGGCCCAACATAGAGGAAACCCACTGTGAGTCATGTGTCGTCCTTCTCTGTATGTTCTGTTTCCTGCTCTGCCATCCTTCGGCAAACAAAAGGACGATTTCATAGCTTTAAGCTACAGATAGCATGCACTGCCACAGGCAGTAGAGTCCCAGGGTTTGCCATATTTGTCTACATGATGTGACATTGTTGCTCTGCACGTCTTTAATACGAACTTGTCTTTTAATGTTGGCTTGTCTCAGTGAATCAGCGATGGAGAACAGAGCCTGTTTATTTCCCTGAAATGTGCAGTGCTACAGCTGTCACCTGGATGAGGTGATTTGTATGCACCGCCTCTGCACATATCAAATATAATGCCTTGAGTGTTCATTTCATATCACCATCCCAGGCGCGTAATTATGGAACCTACGCAACTTCTAAGAAAGGCCGCCCTTCAATAGCATTCACACACTACTATTGGCCAGGCGCCCATGCTTACGCAAGATAACGTAACCAGATTTCTTCAGGTCCCTAACCACTCGAGGTCAATGCCTAATCCTAACCAATCGAGCTGCTTTGTCGGGCGGGCCTTTCCTAGAAGTTGCGTCTAATCCCAGGCGTTGTACTGCAATTGAATGTGGGCATTTTTTTTATTCCTTTGTGTCTGACTGTCTTTGACATGTTGTCAGTGTGGAAATTCACATTACCCTGCCACTCTTCCTCCAGCAACCTCTTGATGTGCCACAGTGAGAGTCATGTCATGAATAAACATGCTGAATTACAAAGGGATGAGTGTTGGTTATAGATGAGATAGACAGTTTACATGTGTTTGAAAGGAAGGGTCTGCAGAGAGGGCTGTGACAGGGTCATGGAGCCTCCCCCCCCCCCCTAAAAAGAAAGCTGCATTTACCAAGATCTGTTTTTTTAATTTGTTTTTTAATGTCTAACAATGATTAAGGTGCACTATGTAATACTGACAGCTAGTGTTTAAAATAGTTACTGCAGTACAAATTCAAAATACTGGAGAAATGCAAAAAATTTTGATAATACATAATTGTCTGCGGACAGTCAATTATGTATTATCATAATTTCAATGCTACCACATGTCAGCTTGGTGGTCTACCTTAATCCAGTTCTACCTTACTATTACTGTACCTGCTATAGTATTACCAAATACCGCCTATCCCTCACCATTTTGAGAGGATTATCAGTTGAGTCTCACAGTCAGCTGCTTTCACATGCATGTGGCACACACTGTCTGTCTCTTATCCTCTGTGGGTTGTGAATGAATAGGATGGAGTGCTGAATAGTAGCTGCCGAATGCTATGGCGGCTAGCAACACGGCAGGGAGATGTTATCGGGGGGGGGGGGGGGGGTCTCCTGGTTGATTTCCTAGTCATGGAGTCTGCTTGTCTGACTGCAGTATAGCAGATAGTGTCAGAGGGACATCAGAAGACGCCCGAGGGATTGACCACTAACAGATCAACCAGGGAAACATGTTCTCCATGACATGGAGTCTGAGCATGACCGAATGCTGTTGTTACTGTGACATCAAAGCAGATAAATTTTCTAATATTTGTAGTATTCAAAGCTGCACTATGTTCAATTTGTATGTATAGAAGCCGCCGTGCTGTTCTGTTCTCAGTTATCAAATTGGCATTGTCAGTTATCAAACTGACATTGTCTTACAAAATTACTGGGTACCGAAATCCAAATTCTATGCAGCTTGAGTTCTGTGTGGGATAGCAGTGGTCAGAAGTATCCCAGCAAACATCCTGATTGGTCAAAAGTCTATCACAGGCCAAAATGTTCTAAATGTTCCATCTGATATTCATGACTGTGGGAGGAAATCAAAATGCCTGTGAAAAACACACATTGAGCCCCTGTATTTTCTTTCAATACATTATTCTCAATTTGATTCTGACATGTTTTGAATATGGTAAAATGGCTGTATAGAAAATAAGACAGAATAAGGAAAAGCAACATTACCAAACAGACCTAACTTCCAAATGACAAACAAGGGGGTTATATACAAACATGGACAAGGGGTGCGTTCAGCCCTGTAAACGTAGCACTTAATGTGTCCTACTTTTTGACATAACTGAATTTATGATCAGCACAGGGTTTGTTACTGAGTAAGGAAACTTGTTCATTATAAAGCACATCGCTGAATGACTACCTAGAGCACTATACATAACATTATTCATTGTTTTCCTTTTTCTGTTCTGTTCAGGTACGTTGTTTCTAATTTAATTTGTTTTGCTCTGCTTCATCCTGTTTTTTGCAGATGCCAGTTTTTGTTCAAAACCAACATAAAAATGAACCATATTGTGTTGAAGCCACTATTCCCAAGAGCCTTAACCTTTACTATGACCTGTACATAAGTCACCTGAATGATCTCAAAAAGGCACCTGCATCTTTCTTTTCTAATATTAAAATTGCAGATAATGGAACTAAGCAAGGCCTCTTCACTCCACTGCTGTCTGGTTACACAGGCCTCATTAATGTAAGACCTCCTCTCTTATAAAGGAAAGCAATAAGCCACTAGGTAGGACAGATGTCCAACTGGGAGACGCTTCATTCTGCCTCCGTGCTTAATCAAATATTCGTAATTAAAATGCTCAAAACCTACTGTACAGGTGGCTCTAACTGAAGTCTTTAGAAAATTAAACAAGCCATTTGTGATGACATCAAAACTCAAAAATATTCTAATGCAATCGTGCCCAGATTGTTGTTCATTCTAAATGTTGTTTTTGTCTTGACTGTGGGTAATAACCAATAATAATAACCAGGGTTGGGAGTGTTACTTTTAAAATGTATTCTGACACAATTACCTGTTAAAAATGTAGTCAGTACCCTAATTTAAAGTATCAAAATATTATATATCGGTCAAAACTGAACAGAAAAAAAACATAACATACAGACTGTGTGCCAGATCGCAGTCAAGTGCACCCTGCCATGTGCATCGGCAGCGTCCCAAAAACACTTTTGGTAATGTCAATGTGTCCGTCTCCAACACACTTGTTGTGCAAAACAAAACTGTAGAATAGCCTAGATAATCCAAATGACACATTTGATGTCCACATGAGGACAGGGGCTTCTGTGGTTATTTTACAACAGTCTGATGCTGGTTGCACAACATTTAACAAGGGGATCTGCCGTGTGTAATTGTGGCTTAGCGGTGTGAACCATAACTCCAGTTAGAGACTGCAGATGGAACAGATACCTGGATGGCTGTACTCATCAAATGCACAGACTTTCCCAAAACCGAATCTCACCCCAAACTACATAGACAAGTTGGCAATGAATTGACTGCTATCTATGGTTTCACTCGAGACCAGAGCTGTGTTGTGTGAGACTTGTGAAGTTTTGTCGTGATGTGTATGTAGTATATCCTTCTTTATTTTAAAAATGTATTTTAAAATTCTAATCCTGCTAATAATCCCCACATTTACTAAATATATTGGTAATCTGATTATGTATTTTTTTTTCCCTGTAACTTTTAATGGAGTATAGTTACCTTTTTATCGAAACTACATAAGGCCATTCCATGTATTTCGTTATTAACCAAGCCTGATAATGTCGACAGCAGAAAACCTTCACAAAAGTTCACGGAGAAGCATATTGCTGTATCCTACAGACATCAAGATCTCACTTTATGTGGAGCTTCAAATAAGGGTGTAGTTTGTTAAGGGGTCTCATCAGAAACATATCAGATCTGCTGGGACTCAAAGAACCTTGTCTCTCCTTCACCAAGGCTTGAAAAACACACTTCACTCAGTAAAACCAAAACACTCAGGTCAAGATTAAAGAAGGGAAGAAAGATGAGAAGAAACCTAGTAGCAGATTCTTAACAGTACTCCCTGGTGAGGCAGAAACTACAGCAGGGATGGGAAGAGCACAACGGTTAGACTACCAGTCTAAATTGTAATCCCATTTAACACAATGAAACCCCATTTTACCTTTTGTTGCAACATTGTATTTTATTTTAGCCACATGCTTCTGTAAGTGGTGATTGCAGCAGACAGGCATGCATGCTGTTTTTCCATTTAGGGATAGCACCAGCCTCAGAGACACATTTGTTATCACGGCCAACGCATTTTTGGTGTTGGGATGAAGTGTTCATTTATTATGTACCAACTCTTCCTCGCTTCAGTTAGTTATTTTCTACATTTCACAGAATGTCATTCCACAGCCAATAGAAAAGTTATGAACTTTATGTTTTGATTTCTGAAAACATCTCTTTCAGCTGCAGTGAATTATTGCCTTTTACAGAGAAACTGGAATCTCTTCTTCCGCCATGCTACCTTAGTTCCTAAGAATTATGTTCATATGCAACTATTTCACAATAGCACAAACGTGTTAGGGAAAAGATGATGCCAGTTTCACAGTCTATTTCAAAGGTATAGTTGTGGGAAATATATTTGTTTTCTTAAATGATTGATACCATTCTCATGTCTGTAGCCTACACTAAAAAAGAAGCTAGAGCTAGGAGTAGCTTATCTTAGCACGTGGAAGTCAAAGGCCTGTGTAGGAAATATTTCCAGCACATAACTCTCCACAAAACCACAACTTGTTGTTCTTACATTTTGGCTTTCGTACAGATTAAACAACTGTGTATGTATTTTACATATAAGTATCCAATCAGACTCTGTACTGGCAGAAACCCAATATTAAAAAGAGTCAGGGCCAAAAAAAACTTGACCGGGACTTCCCTAACTGACACCAAAACCTCAGTAACACATAACACAGGTGGGTTTAAAGCAATATGGTGTCAGTGAATCTGGGAACTTTGATAACAGTATGAGAGAAAAAGGGCGTAACATTTGCTTTCTCTACCCACATTTGTCCAGCTGGTCTGTGGATCCCAACTGGCGACATTCTCACCAGTCTGACTCAAGTTAATTTAAAATGGGCTCTACAAGCACGATGAAGTGGAAGGCACAGTGCCAAAACAACAGCATCTGCAGTAAGTCCCCATTGAAGATGGAATTTAACTAAGTCAATTTAATACAGACACAGAGAGAATTGGGAACCCACCAAATTAAAGGCTAAGCACAGTAAGGATTGGCCTGGCATTGGTCTAGAATGATCCTTTTTTTATAAAAGCAGTATGTTTTTTTCAAGCATTAAAGAACTGTACACTCTGTTAAGAGATAAAAAGGTGTTTCTTTTAGTATATTTGGTCCTTGATCTAAAAGCATATACAGAGGTAAACAAAGCCTACACAAGTAGCACACAATATTTTATTATTACAATTTCTTCTAATATTTCTGTTGGTGTTGAATTCTTAAAAAATACAAAAGTAAAAGCAGATCCCCTGGAAGTCTGAAGCTGATGCTCCTAAATCATGCAGATGTGTGGGAACTACTCACAAGGCACAGCAGACACTTAAACATGCGCTACTGAAGCTATGTATGAAGGTTTTCCTCCTGTCATTTAATAGTCAACACAGTACAAGAGTACTGCTGTGTTGCTCACACACAGCAGTGTGAAAACACAGGGTGTATGCTAATAGCCAGTATGTTTGTTTGCAAGGCATCACAGTAAAAGGTAGGTGCATGTTGCAGGTTGATATTTCAAATGAGATAGCTGTAGAGAAGCAGTTTTACGTGGAAAGACCATATAACAAACACTGTAATGCAGAAGGACAGTATTGATATTGAAATATAAAATTACACAATATAGTGTATATCACCTTGTCTGTACATGTAGTCTGTGCTGCTTCATCGTTTGGTTTGGTAAGGCATCCGTCACCACACTTTACTGTTGTGAATGTGACTTCTTATTTATTGTAAATGTACAGACTTTGCCCCATTAAAAAAATAGATATTGAAGCAAATTGAAAGGCAAGATTTCGATAAGGTATGCACATTTACAGAAAATGCAATTTTACCATGAGGGGGAAAATGTGGCTGAGTCAGAAAATCAAATAATACAGAACCCATTCCCATTTCAATATCCTCCTCGATAAACATCAGTGGAAGACTCTTCGCTTTCCAGACGCCATCTCATTCAATCAAGTCCTACCTCAGACCACAAGCTGGGCAGTCATTTACTGGGTTTTTACTGTTTATTTTGTCTTAATGTGCATCAAGTAATATGCGCACAGAAAAATTGACTCATTCATCATGACTCATCTCTGCATATTTTTAGAAACATGACTCAATCAGCTTATTGCCAATCCATGCAAACAGGCACAGATCAATATAATGAACCCTACCAGATTCTATGAAGATAAGGAAACTAAATCTAATCCTGTGCATAAATAAGACACTTTTTTCATACTTTGTCTACTTTGTAATCCCCACTGTAATAATAATAATAATAATAATAATAATAATAATAATAATAACAAGAGATGCTTTTTACAGGTATCTGCTCAGCTCCCATCAATCAACTCAAAGCACAGATGATACATGTGATGGCCGGCCTGCCTTCATTAACCATGCATGCCACATCCATGTCGTGTTTGATGGATGACTTCTTGGCACCTCAGTATATCTCAGTGAATCACTTGACCTTTACAGATACGGCCCACTTCAATATACTGAGCAATGAAGGGCTCCATCAATTTAATACATCATTGGTTTCGTCAAAAGCCTCAACTCTGTTTAGATTTATGTGGGCAGAATTAGCATGTTGCTAAATGAATTAAATGAGATAGAGAATAGAATGTTTAACAGACAAAGATGAATAAAAGATCTGTGTTCACGCCCACGATAAATGCAGGTCAATTATTTTTTAACCAATGTATTGTTTAGGCAAATGCTTATTTCCATTGAGGATGAGAATGAGGATCCACATTTCTTTATTTGCCAAGTAAATGTACAGACATAGCCTCTGAAGCTTTTGTACATACATTGTCAGTGGTGATGGACTGTATTAAAAGTACCTGGAATACACCAGCCAGTAGCAATGTTGGGCTTACAGTCGTTTAGTGCAGAGCGCAAATAGAGAGAGAGGTGTAAGTTCAGATATAATTGGTTGGCTTTGAGCTCTGATCTCTGCAGGAGGCTGCTTATGATCCATCCCTGGAGAAAGCTCCTCTGTGGGCCTCTGATGGATCCGAAACCTTCTGGTTCTCATCCTTTACCAGAGTCAAAGACAACATGCTTTGTTTGACGTCCCCGAGGGTTCTCCTTTTCAAACCAAAGAAAGGCCAACTTCTAAGTAAACTCGGCTGTTTTTCTAAAAAAAGAATTGACCAATGTATCCCTCATTAGATCTTATATTAGCAGTGTACTTAATCAGTCAATCATATTTATGTAATATAATCAATCATATAATCAACATTGTGTAAGCATTATACTTGTTGATAACTGCTAAATTGTTTGTCAGTTGTAGTGGTAAAATCCATTTATTAGTTTTGTTTGATAGAACAAAATTACTGTCCCATACCAAGTAATGTCTGACTCTTTAATATTTGACTGACAAACCCTAATTATAGTTGTCAGCTCTGTACTTAAGGTCCTTAAACTAATGTTGATGTTAGTTTTACAGATTTAGGCCTACTGCTTCACAAATCTGAATCCTGGAGGTCCTGTATTTGAGAAGTTATCTGTTGTAGTTATGGCTGATACTGGGGCAGGGCCCTCACAGGAGAAGGATAAAAAGGGAGAGGGAAAGAGAACTGGCAAAATCCAATGTCAATCTTGGTCGGACTTTCAACAGATGGAGACAATTACTGGATTGTAAATGATTCAAAACCGACCCTGAATTGGCCCTCAGGTATGTAATATGTCTATTTCATTCATAAGATAACTTTAGATTGTGCGATGTGGTTGTACGCCAGTAGCCTGTATTAAATCCATTTAGCACGCACGTTTTATTCTTTTTAGTCTGTGTTTGTGTTGGCCTACTATTTTCTTTTCTCTTGTCCTCCTGTACTTGTGTAAAGTGTCCGTGGGTTTCATGAAATGCGCAATATTAAGTTATTAAGTTATTATTACGTTGGTTGCTACAACAATCTCTCAATGCTTTGGCTCATAACACAGTGACAGTGATACCTGGGGCCTGTTTCACAAAACCAAGATAAGGGATTAAGCCGGGATTTCCCCGTTATCCTGGATGAATTTAGCCTTGACTCGGTTTCACGAAAGCGGAGGCACATAAATCACCATGGAGATTTATTCTGTGCAGCTAGCCTGCTCCCGACCAGGCTAACAGCCAGGCTAACAGCTAGCCTGCTCCTGACCAGGCTCACCAGCAGTGGTTTTACCCTATTGTTATCAGCCTGGATTAAAATACAACAGGTGCATATTGCTGTTCATTTAAGTACTGTTATTATTTAAAGTTGTGACCATAATTGTTTTTAATAATTATTCATGTGACAGTCATTGTTACTATTATATTGCTGTATGAAGATTGCTGTTCATATTGTTGTTAGAAGTTTGATGAATATATTATGGCAGTTGTTGAGATAATTAGAAAAGGCTGATAACATTTCAAATGTGTTTTAAATGAAGTCTGTTACTAAGGGCAACACATACAATGTTTTACATTTCTATAGTTGACCAATGCACCTTGAATTATTTTAGTTGATAAATTTTTTTGAATTCTTTAACAATAAGGATCATGTTTGCATTGTATTTGGCATTCTTAGCACACAATGTGTGTTGTCCAGTAAACTGGGACTATAATTTGGGAGGATTGTACAATTTTAAGAACATATCCTAATTGTACAATCCTCCCAAATGATAGTCTTAGTTCACTGGACCAGTAACTATCTAGTGATGTAGACTACTGTACATTCATGTAACAACAGGGAGAGGACACCCCAATGGTTTTTGACCTTATGTTTTGCTGGGGGGGGGAAATAACTGATGAATATACTCTGTTCCATTCATGTTTACAGTGTGCATGGGATTATCACTTAATTATCTTTATAGTTTCTAGATTTTAGAGTCCAATTTCTTCAGTGTCTTTATTTTCTATGTCCATATATACAAGGGAGCAAGGCATATAATATGTAGAGAAGGAAACTCGTCCTCTATAAAAAAGAAAAGCGTGGCAGATAATAGCGGACCGACTGAATGATGAAAGTCTAAAAATATACATTTATGAACTACTGCTCTTAACTGAAACCATTCAATGAGTCACTGTCATTTGCAAAAGCAAACAGTTGTACACTTTGCATTAAAAGTGAGCAGTGGAAGTTAATATGACTTAGGAAATTTATATTTTAGCCCATGAGAGAGAGGGAGAAACAGAGTGAAAGAGATATTTACACATCATATTCTAGCGTTGTAGAAAATTGATCTTCATGGTAAATTTCCTGAGTAACATTATCTTCTGCTTACTTTTAAGGCAAAGAGTACAACTGTTAATTTGTGCAAATGATTAGTAGCCTAATCCTTGAATGGAATGATTATGACGGTGTCAGTTCAGAGCAGTGGTCAGTTAATGTAGATTTAGGCTACATACACATTCAGTCGGTCCGTGATCGTCTGCTACGCTTTCTCTCACTGTTTCATTACAGCGGCCGTGTTTCTTTTCTTTTTATACAAATAATGTGTTTCACGTCATCATACTTCCACAAGAAGCTGCTGCTCACTCTGTATAAAGTATGAACAATGATTATTCTCCATTTTGGCATCAGGAAATCTGTGATCGACCTCGCGGTCTTTTGAGGAAAGCCGTGGACGCGCATCTATCTGAATTACTTCAGTCTGACTCCACCTAGTCTCTCCTCCTCAGCCTGACTAGACCTAGTCGCTCCTCCTCAGCCTGGCTCAACCTAGTCTCTCCTCCTCAGCCTGGCTCAACCTAGTCTCTCCTCCTCAGCCTGACTAGACCTAGTCTCTCCTCCTCAGCCTGGCTCAACCTAGTCTCTCCTCCTCAGCCTGGCTCAACCTAGTCTCTCCTCAGCCTGGCTCAAACTAGTCTCTCCTCCTCAGCCTGGCTCAACCTAGTCTCTCCTCCTCAGCCTGGCTCAACCTAGTCTCTCCTCAGCCTGGCTCAAACTAGTCTCTCCTCCTCAGCCTGGCTCAACCTAGTCTCTCCTCCTCAGCCTGACTAGACCTAGTCGCTCCTCCTCAGCCTGGCTCAACCTAGTCTCTCCTCCTCAGCCTGGCTCAACCTAGTCTCTCCTCAGCCTGGCTCAAACTAGTCTCTCCTCCTCAGCCTGACTCAACCTAGTCTCTCCTCCTCAGCCTGGCTTGACCTTCGTGAAACACACCAAGCCAGGATGCACAGATTAGACTAGGTCAAGCCTCGCTTTATCAGTTATCCTGGATTTATATATTCTGCTTTTGTGAAACAGGCCCCAGGTTTATCTCACGATACATCCAAACTAGGCTAAGTTACCGTAGCAACACTTGAAATGCAACGATGCATCTGTAACTTATTCTCTTATAAATAAATGATTTTCTGTCTGAGCAACATATTCATCGCAACTACATGACCTCCTGGTAACACTAACTCCTTGATCTGTACGACAGCAGGTGTGGTAAAAATACCACAGCTTTTGTCCAAAGGGGCCACTGAAATCAACACAAACTGAAAGTTACATATAGCCACTTTAAACTTCATGCTAGCTAGCTGTCTAAAAACAGCTAGTTAATTTATGCTACCACAAGACCCAATCACTCTGGTGGTGTTTTGAACTGCAACTGAGTAAACTACCGCTTGTTAATTATGTAAGATATAATAAAAATCCTGCCTCTTACCATTTGAAAATTGCACTCTTTCGATATAAAAAAATATTTTACAAATCTTTCTCCTTAAGTCTGAGCTTTTCACAATGTGAATGTGAGGATCTGTGAGTTAGCATTTAAAGCTTTAGTGTGTAACTTTTTGACATTAGTGAACGTCCGTTACATTCAAGTTGTTGCTACAAAGCTAATTAAGACTATCAGCTCCACACAACTCTCTCTGGATTTCTCAGTATGACTATGCTCAGAAGATTGTGGCGTCCAGCGACTTTCCCGTACAGAAACTCGATTGAAGATAATGACCTCTTCTGAAGAGTCAGTCATGTTTTTTTTAATCCTCCGTGTCCTCCTTGGCTACTAGCAGCAGCGTGGTGTGTGACTGAAGGCTTGTATCATGTGGATGCCCCGACCTTTTTGTTGTCATTACTTTGAATTCCTCATGAGGGCGACAGAAACTACGCACTATAGCTTTAATGTCAAATATTGCAATATTAAATAAAGCTCAATAGAGTGCTGCAGGGAAGACTATTTTTGTAGGCCAACTCGGAAGTTAGCATCGCCCTGGTTCCCTCAGCAAAAAGCCAGTGGGATTTTTCCATTGGAATATTGCAGAAAAAAGGCTCTGTGGTACACCACTAACTTTTTTAAGAAACGTACAACATGAAACATTCACAGTATGGTACCGACGTATTTTAGGTCGTAAAACAAAATGTGAAAATATCTTAGGCTTTTGTTAACCACAGACCTTATTTCAGGCATCTAACCAAAAACCCATTAAAAAAAAAACATTGACTTCGACACAAGGGAACCGGAAGTGCAAACGTGAACTTCAAAAACTAATTTCCGGGGTTTAGGACTCATTCCTGCAGCACTTTATAACACCAACTAATGTAGTAAACTTGCGTTTTTTTCCGACTCAGTGAAAAGTGAGAAAACCCAAAGGTATATTTAATATGAAAGGGAGACAACCAATTAAACACACATTTCAAAGACATTGACAAGCAAATCACTTCAGCTCACAACAATTCATTTTTTGTAGCCTACTCCTTTCCCAAAGTAAAGTATTAAATATACAGGAAATAAGGTCTAAAACAAACCACATCATATCCCTTGTATTGAGTATGGTCAATATCATTTATTTTTCATAACAGGCCACTAGTTGATGTCACTTCTTCTGTGACTCAGTGTTTGTGTAACTTGCTTGTGCTTTTGGATATAGTCCTGCAGGGATTGGTTTCCTGTCTGTCTCCATTCCAGAGAGAGTCTGTCATTCACAGCCGAACTGTTTATTTTTTGACCTTTGCTTTCCTTGTATCCGTCTGTCCTTTGGTTGGCTTTGCGAGCGGAGCCTTGTCCTCAGAGGCAAGGCAAGGAGGATGAGATGAAAGATTCATACGGGCACACCCGGTGTGAGAGAGGCAGAGGGTGATCTTCACCAAAGAGAGTTAATTAGGATCTCTCTTTTCCAGGCAATCACTCTGCTCTTGACATTTCATCTCACTTTTTCCTGAACAAATCTCCCTAGGACTGGAGGAGACAGGCAGAGAGAGACAGACAAAGAGAAAGTGCTTGACCTTGGTTAGGTGTTGTGATGCATTGCTGGTTTTAGCCCACATCAGTCTGCCTGCCCATGATAACGTTCAACATGAAACAGTGAAATAATCCCACAGCTCTCCAAGCAACCTAACAGCCTGCATCCTTTCACCTGAAAGGAAGAGCCCTTTCTTTTGTCCTCCCCTGTGCAAATCCTTTATTTTGTTCAAGAAGCACACCTATAAATGTTCTACCGACCCATTTCAGAGTGCCCAAGGTTTTCCTGCTGCAAAATTAAAATGGTGAAACATAAAAACACATTCATACGCAAATCAGTCCCGGTGGAGAGAGAGTCCAGTGATACAATAAAAGAACAAAACAGGCCATCAACACTTAGATGATTTTTTTCTTTTTCTCATGACAATCGAAATAGGAAACATAATGATAGCTTGGCTAAATTGAAAACTCTCCGTGTTCAATATGAAAGAGATAGATGTGATGATTAAACCGTAACAAGAGAAAGCCTGAGAAAGAGGGAGAAAGAGAGAGTCTGTGTTGGGAGGTAAAATGTGTTTATTGTGCCCATTTCCCTGTCTGTCATTTGAAATTGGAGAAAGCAGACTGTATTATTGGACACCAGTGCCAGTCCCAGCAAATGATCTGGCTCCGTGATAGATTTGTTTAATGCACACTTTATAGCTGGCAATCCCCTGCTGAGGATTTTTCAGAAAGCTGACAGAGTGGATATAGGTAACCTGCTTACAGAGAAAGGGGAACATTACTGCTCTGAAATGACTTCAACCCAAAGCTCAAAGCGGCAGCACGTCTCTCAGTCTCCAGAACCTTTTTGGCTTGGCTGAAACAGTTGACTGAATTTCCTCACCTCTCAAAGATTTCATCATGATTGGGACAAAAAAAAAGAGAGGGACAAGTGGGAATATTTGTGACAAACACAAAATAAGGTAGAAATGCTATTCACTATTGCCCCTGTGACAATGGGACTACAGTCATTGATTCCTGCTTTTCTGTAGTCACAAACTATACAGCCACACTCCAGACTGTGCTGTAAAATGTGCTGTCCTAACCTCAACATTCAGATGTAATAATAAAGACAGAATCCTTCGTTTTAGTGCGTTTCAAAGTACAGGCTTCTTCGACTACGGCCCAAACCTGATGATTACTGCTGTGAGCCACAGGTCACACAACAAAAGATCTGAAGGGGTCATCCAATCAGTGATGGGTATTTAGCAGCCCTTGGCAGAGATTGCTCACATTATGGCTTCACTTATTAAAAACCTTTGTATGGCTGTAGGTCAGCAGGGTTCAGTGTGTCAGTGAGATGAATGACTCTGTCGCAAAAACACACACACACACACACACACACACACACACACACACACACACACACACACACACATCCAACCTCACCACCCTGCAAGAGCAACCGCTGCCAGCAGGAACAGTAGTCATGAAAATGAGGGTGGCTAACCCTGCCATGCTTTATTCATAAATCTGCCGCTGTGACCGCTGATGAAGCCAGTGTTTAGCTGCAGACCATTTGTTGTTTTTTGACATAGGCAATAATGATATCAGTTATAATCAGTTCTCTGTATCATTTATCTATCAGGAAGTGAATTATCCATTTCTACAGGTTGTTTGAAAAACACCACTGTCATTTAATTTACATTTTAGACATACGAATGTTGTCACTGCAAGAACAAAGAAGAGAAAAACAAGACATGTTGCCATTTTCTTAACATGTATTTGCCTGGAATTGGTAATATATCATACAGTAGATGTCCAGGTTTTGACTACCTCTGTTCTCATGTTGTAGCCAGCAGAGATGTTCACTAGTCACAATATACAAGTCCAAGACAAATGTCAACTCTCTAGAGCAGTTGTTTTCAAAGTTGGGTCCGGGGACCCCCATGGGTCCTTGAGGGGGTTCCAGGGGATGCCAGGCAAAAAGGGGAATTATTTGTTTTCAGTATAATTCCATCCATAAGTAACAGCATTACAGAATGTGTGACTATTTTGGTCATGGGTTTCATACATTTCCTGTAATAAAACATCTCAAAGCAAAAATCCTGGTAAGACAGGTAACCCTGGGACCCAATCTTATCAAATGGGGGTCTGTGGTCTAATTTGTGTCATTTTAGAGGTCCTTGAAGTGAAAACATTTGGTTCATTTAGTTCTTTTAGAGTGCACCTCCAGTCACCAGTCTGTCAAGCTTCTGAAGTTCGCGGACGACACCTCCCTCATCGGACTCATCTCCGATGGTGACGAGTCCGCCTGTAGGCTGTAGGTGGGAGGCTGACCACCTGGTGACCTGGTGCAACCAAAACAACCTTGAGCTCAACGCTCTAAAGACAGTGGAGATGGTTGTGGACTTCAGGAGGAACCCAGCCCCACCTGCCCCCATCACCCTCTCTGGCTCCACAATTGACACTGTGGAGTCTTTCCCTTCCTGGGAACTACCATCTCCCAGGACCTCAAGTAGGAGCTGAACATCAGCTCCATCGTCAAGAAAACACAACAGAGGATGTACTTCCTGCGGCAGCTGAAGAAATTCAACCTGCCACAGACAATGATGGTGCACTTCTACACAGCCATCATTGAGTCCATCCTCACATCCTCCATCACCATCTGGTACGCTGCTGCCACTGCCAAAAACAAGGGCAGACTGCAGCGTGTCATTTGGTCTGCAGAAAAGGCGATTGGCTGCAATCTGCCGCTGCTCCAGGACCTATACGCCACCAGGACTCGGAAAGACGGTGGCTGACCCCTCCCACCCCAGCCACAAACTCTTTGAGACACTCCCCTCTGGCAGGAGGATGAGGTCCATCAGGACCAAAACCTCACGCCACATAAACAGTTTTTTCCCCTCCGCCACTAGCCTTATCAACAAGGCTCGGAATCCATCCTGACTCTCTCCACACCCCACCTCTGGCTCCTCATGCCACTGTACCTACTATGCTGTAGCGTTCCTTTTTACTACTGTTTAATTTATTTTATTATTTATTTACATTTATTTTATCGTTATTAATACATACTGTGTGTATATGTTTATACTTATATTGTTTATATTCTTTTTATCTTTCTTATATTTGAGAATGTGTGACATGCTCCAACAACACCATGACAAATTCCTTCTATGTGCAAAAACGTACTTGGAAATAAAGCCCTTTCTGATTCTGATTCTGATATCAGGTCTGGTCTTTATCATCAGTTCAAAAATGATTTGATGATTTAGAAATGAATGATGTCCTATGGCTTTCACAAGTAGGCCTACATTATGACTTTAAAGCACTTTCAAAATTAAACAAAACACTTTTAACACAATTAATCAACCTTGATATTTTTATTATTCTGTGCTAAATTATCCCACTTTCCTTCTGTCAACTCTTGGTCAAAGGGATGTAGGCAGTCCATCCATTCAGGGCCCACTAAAGACAAGGACTGCAAAAATACAGAAGCTAGAGTGTCTGGTAATGAAGAGCTTTCAATTTTCAAAAATAAATAATCTTAAAGCAATAGTTAACATTTTAGGAAATAAGCTAACTCACTTTTCTTGCTGCAAGTTAGATGAGAAGATTGATAACCACTGTCATGTTTGAGAGTGTTATCGATGTTCTCATCTGACTCTTGACTGCCCTCTTAAAACAGGAGCTTTATAGAGTAGGATGTCCGAGTCTAGCTCTTAATGTTTTCCACATTCTGGACAGAATTCAACTCTTCTGTTTACCTTAGCTCAAGGGCTTTAAATTCACTGAAACCAAGTGTGTGGTACAGATCCTTTGGAAGCTCCTCTGAGACCAACTCAGCTTGTTGTGTTTGTCGATACACCTGTCTGTGGCTGGCCAAAATACACTGAAATGTTTTAAAGGACAAGGACGGTTTCTTCAAACCAGAATGCCTTACTGTGCCATACCAATCAAAAACTATGAGACTATAAGTCTGAAAACAATCAAATCAAGAAAGAGGTCTATTTCTGCACGACTGAGATGCTCATCTTCAGTTGACATGTAGCTGACTCTCATCTGAAGTGGTTGAGTGGGAGAGTAGAGTGTGCTTCATTTCTACATCAAGAACATGACCGTAATAATCAGGGACTTGATGTCATAGCATATTCCATTATTACTTTGAATGAGCATGCGAGGGGGAAGTTCCAGGAAAAGAAATTGAGCTACTGAGAAAGCTAAAGGAGTTATTCTACCCAGATAAGAGCATATTAGAGCGAGTACAAGAAGATGATAAGGGGATATGATTCAGTGGGAAGAGGAGGGAAAGGTTGAAGTGGTTTTATACAATCAAGAGAAAATCTGATGTTTGCAACAGAGAGTTAATAACCAGGTCTTTTCTCGGTGCCTTTAAGGTAAGCAAAAAAAAACCCAGCATTTCAACAATGTTAAAAACAAAGAAAATATTATGATTGTATTTAGAAAGTATCAATTTCAACCTAAAGTGATGATTACTCCCCTCCCCCAACACAATTAAAATGATTTTAGTGTAAAATCCCTTAATTAAAGATCCCATTCTTTGTGATGCCACTTTCTCACCATGTATTTAGTCCCCAGATTTAGCCGCTCTTTCATCACCACACAATGGATTATTATCAGCCATAAAGCTCTGATCTTGATAAGGCATCAACAGTTTGTCCAGAAACATTTCAAACAATCCCAATCTTGAAAGAGACAAATTATTATTATCAGCTCGCCTGCAATTAATTAGGATGTCATTTGTAGAGGATGAACTCAAAGAGAAATAACTGACAAATTATAAAACTAGCTAATTGTCTTTGATAAGGCTCAGCTTGGCAAAAGTACGTTTGTTTCTGTTCTCACTGCCTTTTCTGTCTTTCCGTGGCACTTAGCGTGTCCAACAGCCATGTGTTCTGGCGGAGTGTCCTTGAGCAAAACACTCTGCCCCTGTCTGCTGACCATTGTAAGTTCATGCATTAGGGTGTAATGTTCCCACTGTGAATGTGACTCTCAGTGAAGAGTTGGATGCCTTGTCAGCTGTTAGTTTAGTCAGCAGAGTCCCTGTTTTCCCTTATAACCTGGAAAATCATTGTGATGTCCCACTACCCCCTAAATCACATGTCCCTGTGTCCTCCTTGATTCTCTGGAATGTAATTATAATCCTGTCTTGTTAATCAAGAAATTATAAAAAAATATTATGTGTGCCGTGACCTCTGATCCACCACTCTAGCGCCATCATCAGGTCAAAATTTTAATTCGTCCAATACTTCTGTTTATGACAAAGTAGATGCAAAGTTGATGACATTCCCATCAGCACTGTGTTTAGTGCTAGCAACCAAATGTTAGCATGCTGACGCTAAACTAAAATGATGGCATTTAACTCAAAGTGGCACTATGCCTAAATAAAGCCTCACAAAGCTCTTAGCATGGCTGCAGACTTTTGGTCTTGTTTTGGGTTCTCTTAGTGCGCACATGTGTGTGTTTGTTTTTTTAAGCATAAACACAATTACCATATTAGACAAGCTAAATTCATGCACAAACAAGTGCACTGAAAAGTGCTGTAATATATAGAGCCATGCTTTCGTGGAGCTCTTTGCTCATACATTTCATTCAGGAAACAGAAGTGTTGAGCAAGGCATCATCATCCTGAGCCTGCACCTGTTGGATGTTTCAGGGAAAATAAATAGTTTTCGAACTATCCAGAATCAGGATAGTCCTATTCTTGCTCTCATACAGTATCCCTGCATGCCAAAATGTTTCCTCCAATTTTGGATCATAATTTAGCACTATACCACGCCCTAATGATTATTGATGTGTATTATCATTAAATGAAATGTGCTTAGTGTGCTTGAAATTGAATAGGGAGGAGTACATTTGCTTTGACACCGCGGGGCAAATACCAAGAGTCATTAGACGCACTTCTTAGATAAAAACGTAAAATCTCTTCCGCTGCAGATTCAGCTCCCTCTGGCTGATAGAGAGCCTAATTAGGAAAATATTGTCTGACTTGTTCCTTCGCTCTGCTGTACAATTATCTCCACAAATGTGGGAAACAAAACACACAACAACGGAGGCTGAGGATAGCTTCATGTCAGGTCATGTGAAGAGGGTGCCTGAAGTCTTCCTGTCGTTAAACGTGTGAGGTAAACCACAGAAACAGACAAATTTGACATAAATTACCTGTTTTGCCATACATTTAAATAAAGTTAAAGGATCTTTCATAAATTTAGGAATACATTAACACTGTGGGAATGTTACAAATGGGTCTCAACCCTTAAAAACAAGCTTTTTATCATAGAAAGAGCACTTCTGTTTCTGTTATAATTCTGGGCCTGCTGTTTAACATTATAGCCGTCATATGTAAATCTAGTAGGTGTGGCTTTGTTCTCAACCTTCTAGATATGTTTACAGTATTGCATTTGTTATGTGTTAGTACACTTTATAATACAACGGGGGGAACTGAAATAATGTGAATAATGAAAAAAGAGTAGAACTGATGAATGGATGTAAGTTTTCAACTTTTGTTGGAAAAAGACTTAATCTACAGTTCATCACATTCTGTATGCCTATATGTATCATTCTGCATTTGCACTCGTGTAAACATTTGTTGTGTACTAGCTGGCTAGTGTGAAAATCATAGGCCATGACCCCTAAGCAAACTTCAGCAGTGTTCTGTACTTCATGATATAGATAAAACTTGCCCCTTTATTAACATATTTTTGCCACTAGGGGGCAGAGGAAACAAGCTGTAAACACAACATTGGTATATTATCAACTTATAAAGTTGATAAACTGATTGAGCAAGGTTGTTAGCATACACTTACTCATTTACCCATTCAGCACACACAGAGCAATATTCATTTGGAGTGGTGATGTGGCCATTTAATGAACACCCCACACACACACACACACACACACACACACACACCCACACCCCCACACACACACACACACACACACACCAGAGATGGGGACTCCAGTCTGAGACTCGGACTCGAGTCACACTTAAGTCGCACAAACAGCTGACTTCAGACTTGACTTGTGACTCGACCCAAAAGACTTCAGACTTGACTCGGACTCAAGCTTTGAGACTCGTCAACAACCTGTTTTCATGCAATTATTGCTTTTTAAATCTAAATTTATTTATGTATTTCTATTTTCTTTTATTGGTGCATATACATTGGGGAAACGTATGACGAGCTGCATGTCCCCTGCCCTTTGCCATAATGTGCAGCGTAACGCATGCACTATGCCTATGTGCGCGCACTCACATATTAAAAAATGCATTGAGGATGAGGACACCAAGTCCTCCCGTAATTTGTGCCTTTTGTCATTAGTTTTGCTTTCAATAACTTGGTAAATAGTGGCAGTAAGCCAACAGCTACATGCAAGGTGTGTGGCACCAAGATAAATGATGCCGGATCAACAACGTCGAACTTCATCAGGCATCTCAAAATGTTCTATTGACGTGTCATCAGTGTTCTGTGTAATCCACCTTTTTGCTCTACTCTTTTTAAATTTAAATTTAAATTTCATATTTTGCAGTACCATTGTTACAGTAAAGTTTCACTTTATCTTTTACCAGTGTTGGGTACAGACCTTATCATCTAAAATGTGACAATATTTCTATTGTGTGAGACTCTTCAATTAGAGTCCTTTCCTGTCTGCCTACTGCGCCCTACAGGTCACAGTCTACATCAGCATGATGCCGTGTCTCTTGTTTACTACATACAACCTCATCATTTTTTTCAATTCCAGGTGTGCAGTTTACTACCTCTGAAGGCTGTCAAGCTAAACATGTTATTGCCCGTAATAGGGAAGTTTGCATGGTAGACAAACAACACAGCACATGACCACAATAACACACAGACAAATACAATTACTGTATGTGAAAACGTCTAGTGTTTAAATCTCTCTCCTTTTCCCTTTAGCAAATCTTAAATGCTACTCACAGGGAGAGTACAGTGCAGCATCACAACCTTGGAGACAGACCGAAGCAAGAGTGATCGGCTATCCACGTGGACCCACTGTCAGGTCAGATATCAGACACATAGTCTAACTTACGAGATGGGGACACATACGGACATGCATGCAAACACAAACACACACACACACACACACACACACACACACACACACACACACATACATACACATACACACACAATGCAAACATTTGTGTGCAAAAAAACGCAAATGCTGCATGAATAAAAAATTACATACATAGGTGAAGTAATTTGCATGCACACTGTTTGCATATGCATTCACATGGAAATGTGTTATTTACATTTTGTTTATTAAAGTGGCTTTAGCTAGTTGATTTCTCTGTTCCATTTATAAATACCAATAATTAGTACTACTAGTACTTTTCATTCAGCTAGCTCAACTTTTCAGGGTCATAATGAACCTCTACAAAAATGCTTTAAATATGTGAATAGAATATTTTGAATGTAAGGTAGATTTATGAGATGGTTTTAAATAAATTGTATTACTTAAAATGGCTAATGGATTTTATACAATGTATATTAAATGCATTTTTTTTATCAATACAATTTTCTTATGATTGAGGACTGGAAAACCCTGAAAATTAGCTTCCTTTGCTTCCTTCAGGTACAGTAAGCATCTTTGTACTTGTTCACAGAGATGAGAGGGGTCCGCACTGCTGCTAATAGAGATTCAATAGACATCCACATCAAAGCTTTTTTTATTATGCAACTAAGACAATAATGTTAATAGGGCAGAGTGATCTGATTTTATTAATACAGTTATGCTTCATTTACTTTCACATTTAGGTCACCATGTAGGACACCTCTTGTAAAATCTGAGTCAAAGTTGTGCATGTGTACATGTGTTATGTTAGTGTATGTGGAGGTAGAGCATTGTTGATATCATACTGTATCTGTAATCCTAAACTGTGAGCAGAATATTTTTGGTAGAGTAACAGGAGCAGTGCAGTACATTCTGTGTGCATGTTGTAGTGTTCATTTTATAATTTTCTGCAAGTATGCATGCCTCCTCCAGTGTGTTGGATGGTTTTGTACCCATCACCCAACTTTTGAAGGAAATTCAGTCACTTGTGTACAGACACAGATGACATTTGTTTTGTCATCTAGACACGCCAGGTTGCATAAACAACTGCATTAGTCATCTAGGGTTTGTTATGTTACCCAAAAATAGCTACAGAAACAGTTTTGGTTGCAATATTTGGCAGCAACACACAACATGAGGTACAGTCAGCACAACCGATAATGTTTCGGTTTAAGAACAGGAGACAAAATCAATAAACACTTAAGTCTTAAAACAATTTCATCAAAACTAAAAAATCTACAAACGTTCCTATTGTGAAATGATACCCAAATCACTGAAAACTTTGTGTCACAATAATCAGTCAGGGGGTGCTCAGGGGATATAATCGATATACAGCATAGAAAATCTGCTTAGAAATATAAAAAATATTGGATAGGATAGCACAATGTAATTTTGCTCAAATAAAACGCATCACATTTGTTATTAATTTCACTTGTTTTTGTTTGAAACAAATTGTGTATCCAAATATAATACACATTTTCTATGGGCTCTTAAGGCCTCTTTTTTTCACAGAACCATATAAAAAATAAAATGCAATATACTTACAATAAACTTTCCTCAAACTTCAACAGAGAAAACCTCACTGTACACAGTTTTCAGATAACAGGAAACAGAACAGAAATAAAGTGCAATACACAATTTATTTCTTACAGCAACAAGTGCTCTACAGGGAGTTCAATATGTTTCTATTTCTAAACTGGCCTCAAAATTTCAACAAAGTACACAGTTGCCATACAATGTGTGTTTAAAGTATATATCCATTTACTAAATGGAAAGGCAGCAGTTGGCACAACACGCAGCAAAGTGACATTACTCTGAGCCAATGGAAATCAAATATGTCAGATTGACAGCACTCTAGCCCAATGGATTGGTTGAGCACCGGGGGGGGCAGGTGCCACCCTGGGCCCCCCCTCTAGACCTGCCCCTGCTCCTGTAGGAGGTGTTGTGGGTGTATGAGCTGCCCGGGTCGCTGCTATAACCCATTTGGTCCCTGCAGAGTTAGAGTGACAGCTATGTCTGCACTCCTGCATGTTCAAGGTGGACGTACGTCTTTGACAAGGATGTACTTTGACTCCCCTCCTGCTGTGATGTTCACAGTATGCAACAGTTTACAATATTACAATACAGTTTACAATAATAGTTTAGGCCAACAAGGGCTGCCCCATTTTAAAGCTTAGAGAAATTCTGCCCCAGCACCAGCACAGAACTAATGGATGTTTGCGTATCTTTTGGTTCATGTACTTTATGTGAAGTTTAGAATATTCTGAGGCAGGATTTGACATCTTTGGGAATCATATCATATCTATTTCATCTTTCTGCTGTATTGGGAGGTAAACCGTATAAATAAGTTATTTATGCTACAAAGTTTTTAAAAGGAATCTTCGCTTGCACATATAATTGGCCACCGCAGCATTTAGCCATATGATGTCACATTGAGTTGTGGCAAAAGAGCCTGGTTCAACATTTTTGACAGGACAACCAGTTGTTTTTTGTCGGAGCTCTCTGTGTTGGCATCCTCACTGTGTCACCAGACTGGCTCCATTAAAAGGAATAAGAGATCTAAGTTTTCTCATTCAGGACTAATGTCAGTCTGATCATGGCCTTAGCTGGCCTAATGTTGCTAATATATTGAAGTTGTGGATATGTTAACCATTACGCAGGTTCAAAGAAAACACCACAGCTGTGAACAAACCGTAAACCTGGGTCTCATGCAACTTGGCAGCAGCCGGGGCGGTGACAAAAAGGTGTGGTCAGGTCGGACAGTTTCCAGCTGTTTCCAGCAGCCTTCAGTCTGAACGGAGTGACAGAAACACTCACATCATGTTGGGTCCGATTTCGATTTATTAAAATGTTATCAGACACATGTATCAGCTTGTACGCAGTCTCTGGTTGTTTTTATTAAGACAGAGTAGCTGTTAAAATGCTCTGCAGGAGATCTTTTGCTGATGTTAATAACAGACTGTAGATGATCTGTAATCTCAACGGGTTTAGTCTCTCTGACTTCTAAACATCACTATCAGCCACACAACATGTGTATAATAATATTAATAATAATAATAATAATAATAATAATAATAATAATAAGCCTTTAAATCAGACAAATAGCAATTAAAATCCCTCCAATTCAAAAACTATAAAAGGTTTATATAAAACGTCATCATGTTGAGTTGATTCTGAACCAATCAGCTGTTAGATCAGCTGAGAGGCCGGCGTTTCCCATCCCCGGCTCTAAAACCTGCGGCCGCCTTGACCTCGTCTTGATATCGTTGCCCACGTGTGCATGACGTCAGAGCAAGTCGGGATCACATCGGACACAAATCTACCCAGCATGCACTGGGTGGCGATCGATTCTGCGCAGGCCTGGCTCATCTCAAACGAGCCTAGTGAGACCCAGGTGATGTCATATTCTTTTGACATAATTTTTACGCTGTTTTTTTTATTTATTTGTTTTATTTGTTATGGGCCATGTACAATATTAAACATAACTGTCACCATTTGATGTATTGTACCAGAGTTAAGTTTCTTAAATAAATACATTCGCAATAGTCTATATATATATTTCAATATATTACGATATGTAACACCTTTTTTCTTGTTCAGCCTGGCCTTCAGTTCCTCCAAAAGGCTCACTTTTGCAGAGCATGTCCAAAGGATTCAGCCGCTGAACTGCAACACACCTATTGTTGTGTGTCTTTGAGCTTTTACATTCTGTCTATGAGCAAAATCACTCCTTCAGGAAGAAGGAGGCCATCAACTCCAGAGACTAATCTTGCTCGAGAGACTAATAAATTACAACAAGGACAAAAACTGTTAGAAGGGGAAATCTGATTTGGTCTGGCGATAATAATAATGATTCACATCTTTCATAGGATAAAAAGAAAAGAAATTCAAATGAAGATGCCACAGCTGTACTGAGAATAACCATGATGGGAAGAGTATTACACAATCAACACAATCTCACTCCCTACTCGTCAAATGTCTGACCCATGGTCAAGGACCCCTGGCGTCAAGTTCCAATGAAAGAGGTGTACCTGTTGCATTGTTTTTCGACGGGGGCTCCGTCAGATAGACATTCATGTTAATCCCTCACCGTTGGATATAGACAAAAGAAAAAACACGGCCCCTTAACTCAAAATTTGTGGCAGTATTGGTATTTGTAGCCCTATAACAGCTGTTTTAATCAACATTATTCACGAGATATTATCATGGTTTATTTGTATTTCTTTTAATGTTATCATTTCAGTCTATTGCGGCCAGGGAATCTGGATTGCTTTGTTGTTTATTGATATTTTTAAAACTATAACGCTACATCTATCAACATTTATTTAGATGTTATCATGGTATTCATTTCTTTATTTTAATAATATTATTTCGGTCTTATTACCGGTGAAATATTACAGTATGCTGTAATACAGAACACTACGATATGAGCCGAGCTGAGCACATTCAAAGCTGATATCCCACAATGCAATGCGGGCATTCATTCACAGAATCAGACAGCGATCAGCTGGTCTTTAATGCCAGTAGCACTTCAATGTACATATTTAATCAGTGGTTTGGTCACCAGCAACAACACGTTGCTCAGCTTTGTTCCAGTTATTTATGCACCGTAATAACGTTTATAAAAATCAGCTGAAGACTCCGGAAGTGACGCAGTACGTGCTGCTCGGTGGATAAGAAGATAAAAATACATAATATTCGTAATATTTATGTTTTTGTCTAACGTTGTATTTGAGGATTTAAACAATGAAGATAACAATAATAATAAAATACAGTTTCATGTATTTGTCTCATGTACTGTTTGCTCGGCCGGCCAAATGGCCGGCGGCAATCTGAAATGGAATGAAGCCCATTCACGGCAGACAGCAGAAACACAGGAGTCGGACATGTCCCCCCACCCACCCGGAAGAACTACAAGTACACCTGCTTTGTAACAGGTTCTGTGGCCCGTCTCTTATGGGAGTTGTAGTTTTAAAGTATATTGGTATATTTCTCAAATAGAAGTTGGCATGTTGAGTTGAGTTGTAGCACCTTCTATAACAGTTGGTCCTATGTGTGTGTAGTACCTTCTATAACAGCTGGTCCTATGTGTGTAGTACCTTCTATAACAGCTGGTCCTATGTGTGTGTAGTACCTTCTATAACAGCTGGTCCTATGTGTGTAGTACCTTCTATAACAGCTGGTCCTATGTGTGTAGTACCTTCTATAACAGCTGGTCCTGTGTGTGTAGTACCTTCTATAACAGCTGGTCCTATGTGTGTAGTACCTTCTATAACAGATGGTCCTATGTGTGTAGTACCTTCTATAACAGCTGGTCCTGTGTGTGTAGTACCTTCTATAACAGCTGGTCTTATGTGTGTAGCACATTCTATAACAGCTGGTCCTATGTGTGTAGTACCTTCTATAACAGCTGGTCCTATGTGTGTAGTACCTTCTATAACAGCTGGTCCTATGTGTGTAGTACCTTCTATAACAGCTGGTCCTATGTGTGTAGTACCTTCTATAACAGCTGGTCCTGTGTGTAGTACCTCTATAACAGCTGGTCTTATGTGTGTAGCACATTCTATAACAGCTGGTCCTATGTGTAGCACCTTCTATAACAGCTGGTCTTATGTGTGTAGCACATTCTATAACAGCTGGTCCTATGTGTAGCACCTTCTATAACAGCTGGTCCTATGTGTGTAGCACATTCTATAACAGCTGGTCCTATGTGTGTAGCACATTCTATAACAGCTGGTCCTATGTGTAGCACCTTCTATAACAGCTGGTCTTATGTGTGTAGCACATTCTATAACAGCTGGTCCTATGTGTAGCACCTTCTATAACAGCTGGTCCTATGTGTGTAGCACATTCTATAACAGCTGGTCCTATGTGTAGTACCTTCTATAACAGCTGGTCCTATGTGTGTAGCACATTCTATAACAGCTGGTCCTATGTGTAGCACCTTCTATAACAGCTGGTCTTATGTGTGTAGTACCTTCTATAACAGCTGGTCCTATGTGTGTAGCACCTTCTATAACAGCTGGTTCTATGTGTGTAGTACCTTCTATAACAGCTGGTCCTATGTGTGTAGTACCTTCTATAACAGCTGGTCCTATGTGTAGCACCTTCTATAACAGCTGGTCTTATGTGTGTAGCACATTCTATAACAGCTGGTCCTATGTGTGTAGTACCTTCTATAACAGCTGGTCCTATGTGTGTAGTACCTTCTATAACAGCTGGTCCTATGTGTGTACCACCTTCTGTAACAGCTGGTCCTATGTGTGTAGTACCTTCTATAACAGCTGGTCCTATGTGTGTAGTACCTTCTATAACAGCTGGTCCTATGTGTGTAGTGAGTTAGAAGAAATAATAAATAGCATAATTTTTCTTTTAGCAAACATTGAAAACGGGTCCCACAGACCTGAACACCACACAAGGGTTAAATAGAGGACAGTGGACATTGAATATTATTTCTTGTACAGTGAGGCAAACCGTTATAAAGCTTTGGTTTTCTTTTGGATTGGAAAACAAAGGCCTGTTGCAAGAGATGAAATTGCAACAGAACAGAAAGAGAGACAGTTTGTATGTTGAGAGAGAGAGAGAGAGAGAGAGAGAGAGAGAGAGAGAGAGAGAGAGAGAGAGAGAGAGACAGAGAGAGAGAGAGAGAGAGAGAGAGAGACAGAGACAGAGACAGAGACAGAGACAGAGAGACAGAGACAGAGACAGAGACAGAGAGAGAGAGAGAGAGAGAGAGAGAGACAGAGACAGACAGAGAGAGAGAGAGAGTGAGAGAGAGAGAGACAGAGACAGAGAGAGAGAGAGACAGAGAGAAAGAGAGAGAGAGAGAGAGAGACAGAGACAGAGACAGAGACAGAGAGAGAGAGAGAGAGAGAGAGAGAGAGAGAGAGAGAGAGAGAGAGAGAGAGAGAGAGAGAGAGAGAGAGAGAGAGAGAGAGAGAGAGAGAGAGAGAGACAGACAGAGAGAGAGAGACAGAGACAGACAGAGAGAGAGAGACAGAGAGAGAGACAGAGAGAGAGTGTGTGAGTGTGAGTGTGAGTGTGTGTATTGTTGCGTGTGTGTGATCTCCATTAGCTGCTCTGCTCTGACAGCCAACCAGGATCACTGTGGCCATAAAAGCCTGCAGGTGAAGCAGCTGATTTTATACCTAAAAAAGGTTTTCAATATTTCATTGATGGCAATACACATGTGGATTCACCATATTTATTTTACATGCCCATTTTAAGCAAGTGGAAGTTGTCATCTGTGAAATGGGGGGCAGAGGCAGAGTGCTCTCTGCAAATAGGAACAGATACATGCTCTTGGTATATTCAGTTACCATGAGAAATTAATGAGGACACAAGAAAAGTATTTTTTTTCTCAAAGTTTCAGCACAAATGCAGAGAAAATTAATATGTATCCTGGTTCAGGCTTATCCTGTCACACCTGTCAGCCAGCCAGTTCTGGAAAAGGATTCTGGTTTTAAAGCTCTGCAGAGACGTGAACTACTCCCCAAAACACAGCTGCACTTCTTATATTAGCTCTCTATTTCCAAACATGCAGTAATTACACATTGCTGTTCCATTCATTTATATATACAGTAGGCATGCTTACAGCAGAGAATATTTTGTCCTAAAATATATATATTTTTGTGGCATTTTAAGCCTTTATTGGATAGGACCGCTTAGACATGAAAGGGGAGAGAAAGGGGGAGTGACACGCAGCAAACGACCTGCGGCTGCTGTATCGAGGACTGAGTCTCTTTATATGGGCACATGCTCTACCAGGTGAGCTATACAGGCGCCTGGTCCTAAAATAATTTACAGATTTTTTTGTAGAGTAACTTTGTTTTAGTTTAGAAACCTCTGCAAGAATTATGTGCTGTTAACTTCTGCATAGCCCAGAGACCGACCACACATCCCAGCCCTCCTAACTCCCCGCGGTTTGGCTGCGGTAATAACACAGTGATTTGATCCTGTGGAGAAAAGAGGCACAGGCAGCTGAGTGAGACACTAATTAAGAAATGCAGTCATGTGTGAACATGGCCATGCTTGTAGCATTCAGATGAAGTCACCGCTACCTGGCCGCCCCCCATTAATCAGATAAAGCTTCTGCATTTAAAAGGATAGAACTGTCACAGAGAAGAGGGATGCTGTACTACAGACTATCACTGCAACTGCTAAGAAGGAGAAAAAAGCAAAAAAAGATAGATAAAGAAAGATAAAGGGTTAGGGTTAGAGATAGAGATAATAAAGATAAAGGCTAATCTCTTACATTACGATATATAACGTTGCAGGAACACATGTTAAAATTAGAATGAAAACAAGTGAAGAGATATCAAAGCAGTACTAGAAATATAAAAAGGAAGCCAAGACCCGAGTGATTAGTGACGAAGAATGCAGCTGATAGATTTGTAAAGGCAGTGTACAGGACACAATGGGCTAGGGGATTAATAAGACATCATGAGATCTGGCATGTTTAATGACACATATTAACTGACTAAGCATCTGCAGCAATGCTAGCAGCTCTCTGCTTCGAGATAAATGCTAATGTCAGCCTACTAAATACTAAAATGCTGATGTTTACCAGCTATAATGTGTAACATTTTCACCATCTTGATTTTGCTTTCAGCATGCTATCAAATTTGCCAATCACTTTAGCACAAAACACAAAGTGAGGCTGGTGGGAATGTTAGTTTTCAGGTATTGGACAAATGAAAACTTTGACTTGATGATGGCGCTAGATAAAAAGTCAGGGGATCACTTACAATAATATTACAATAGTAATAATAATACACTTTTTTAAAGCACATTTTCAAACACATCTACAAAGTGTTTTACAATTAAAACAGGACACATTTAAAACACAAAGATACAAAAAAAACTAGAAGTCAAAAACTAAACACAAAGAAACGGCGAGTAAAACAAACTAAAATTATGAATAAAAACAACTTCATGGCAAACCATTCAGTAATTGTTGAGATATTTCAGTTTGGACCACGGCAGTGGACAGGCCGACATTGCCATTCCAAAACAATTAACAAAATGTCATTTATGCATGCAAATCAATTAGTTTTATATTATTTAGTCTGCTTCAGTCTCTTGATCAACAACAGCCAATAGTGAAGAAATCAAAGGTCACACTACTCTGATATATTCGGTAAAGAGAAAGGATGCATGTTTGGTGAACACAACCGGGTTGGATGCAAGAAAAAGATGAGAGGAAAACAATGTAATTTTGAGGAGAAAAGAACATTCCGTATTTAGTAAAACACAAAAACAAAATGTGCAGGTTATGATTGAAGATGAGGAGTCTGCTGCCGGAGGTGGTTTAAACAGAACAACCATCTGCCAGACATTTAACTGGATGAACAACACTGGATGGGATTCATTAACAGAGAGTAGAGACAGGGGGAAATCTTTTGTGTAAGCTTTATATCAGTCCGAGCAGCTTCAGTGTTTTGCTCAAGGACACTGTGGGGATTGAATCTTTAACCTTCCATTTCCATTTAAGACACATTGACAGGCCTCTGTGTTCATTGTTTGTTTCAAACCTGGGACTTACACTAAATGATTTCAAGAACTGACCTGCTATTTTGAGCTAAAATACTTTATTTGTCCTGTGTACTTTAAAGAATCCCCACCTATTATCTGTCGAAAATGGTACCTTTTAATGTAAACAGCTGGTAATATACAGCCACACCATACAATGTAATATAGTACACAGTGTATGTACACAGTGTATGTTTTACTCTCTGTTGAATTATTTATGTGAATCGAGCAAATATTTGCATTACATTTATATGTCGCATTATGTTTCTATGTTGTGGTCACTGTTTGACTTAATATTTTTTATTTATGTTCAATCCATTAGCATGCTGCTCCCTTTTTCCACAGGGCTAGGGGTGGGGAGATAGCAGGTCAACAGTAGATGCCACAAAGAAGAGGTATACCATATCTGAAAGATACAAACCTGAATTATTATGCTCACTTACAGTACATGTCTGTCTCAAAAGTTGTTGCAGCAATTTTTGGGTTGATACCATTTGTTAAACAGATTTGGTGCAAAATGTGTATATATATATATATATATATATATATATATATATATATATATATATATATATATATATATAGGTCCATAAATATTGGGACATCGACACAATTCTAATCTTTTTGGCTCTATACACCACCACAATGGATTTGAAATGAAACGAACAAGATGTGCTTTAACTGCAGACTTTCAGCTTTAATTGGAGGGTATTTACATCCAAATCAGGTGAACGGTGTAGGAATTACAACATTTTGTATATGTGCCTCCCACTTTTTAAGGGACCAAAAGTAATGGGGCAGATTAACAATCATAAATCAAACTTTCACTTTTTAATACTTGGTTGCAAATCCTTTGCAGTCAATTACAGCATAAAGTCTGGAACGCATAGACATCACCAGACGCTGGGTTTCATCCCTGGTGATGCTCTGCCAGGCTTCTACTGCAACTGTCTTCAGTTCCTGCTTGTTCTTGGGGCATTTTCCCTTCAGTTTTGTCTTCAGCAAGTGAAATGCATGCTCAATCGGATTCAGGTCAGGTGATTGACTTGGCCATTGCATAACATTCCACTTTTTTCCCTTAAAAAACTCTTTGGTTGCTTTCGCAGTATGCTTCGGGTCATTGTCCATCTGTACTGTGAAGCGCCGTCCAATGAGTTCTGAAGCATTTGGCTGAATATGAGCAGATAATATTGCCCGAAACACTTCAGAATTCATCCTGCTGCTTTTGTCAGCAGTCACATCATCAATAAATACAAGAGAACCAGTTCCATTGGCAGCCATACATGCCCACGCCATGACACTACCACCACCATGCTTCACTGATGAGGTGGTATGCTTTGGATCATGAGCAGTTCCTTTCCTTCTCCATACTCTTCTCTTCCCATCACTCTGGTACAAGTTGATCTTGGTCTCATCTGTCCATAGGATGTTGTTCCAGAACTGTGAAGGCTTTTTTAGATGTTGTTTGGCAAACTCTAATCTGGCCTTCCTGTTTTTGAGGCTCACCAATGGTTTCCATCTTGTGGTGAACCCTCTGTATTCACTCTGGTGAAGTCTTCTCTTGATTGTTGACTTTGACACACATACACCTACCTCCTGGAGAGTGTTCTTGATCTGGCCAACTGTTGTGAAGGGTGTTTTCTTCAACAGGGAAAGAATTCTTCGGTCATCCACCACAGTTGTTTTCCGTGGTCTTCCGGGTCTTTTGGTGTTGCTAAGCTCACCGGTGCGTTCTTTCTTTTTAAGAATGTTCCAAACAGTTGATTTAGCCACACTTAATGTTTTTGCTATCTCTCTGATGGGTTTGTTTTGTTTTTTCAGCCTAATGATGGCTTGCTTCACTGATAGTGACAGCTCTTTGGATCTCATATTGAGAGTTGACAGCAACAGATTCCAAATGCAAATAGCACACTTGAAATGAACTCTGGACCTTTTATCTGCTCCTTGTAAATGGGAGAATGAGGGAATAACACACACCTGGCCATGGAACAGCTGAGCAGCCAATTGTCCCATTACTTTTGGTCCCTTAAAAAGTGGGAGGCACATATACAAAATGTTGTAATTCCTACACCGTTCACCTGATTTGGATGTAAATACCCTCCAATTAAAGCTGAAAGTCTGCAGATAAAGCACATCTTGTTCGTTTCATTTCAAATCCATTGTGGTGGTGTATAGAGCCAAAAAGATTAGAATTGTGTCGATGTCCCAATATTTATGGACCTGACTGTATATATATATATATATATATATATATATATATATATATATTATCTTATATACATTTTATATACACATATTCATAATATACTGCATATATTTCAATATATGATATTATGATACATTTTAGTGTATTCTGTATTTTACATAATGAGTTGTGCTTTAATTTGCATATTTAAGATTTGTTTTAGTTGCTATGCATGTTTCTTTCTCTTTTATTTATTAACATAGTTGTGATGAGCATAATAACTTGCCTATTCATGTCTGAATACATCTAAACAACCCAATTTCCTCAAGGGATTATTGCTTCGTCTAATCTCATGAGTACAGTTTTTTTTCATCGATTGTATTTGAAGCTTTTCAGGAGGTGTTTGTTCCATTGGTGTTCAGCAGATCTGTACTGACCCAGTCAGCATTGAGGTCGCCAGAGTTTTTACAGTAGCAGTAACAGACCGCACATCTCCGGCCTCCATCTCCAGTGGCAGACGACTGGCTCAGCAGGGCTTCTCTTTGTTTTTTGATTTTTTATGAGGCAGAAAATGCCTCCACAATGTAAATGTTTTATGATGCATTTCCAGCTTGGCAGTGCTATGGGGGGGGGGACATTATATTAGGTACTAAAATTGATGTGCCAGACCAGACTGGAGCCAGCGCTGATGTTTGGCTGCTCTGCTTGGCCCTCTGAGATCGATAGAATAGAAGATCTTTCATTTAGCAATGCTTTGGTTCAACTAATGCGCCTTAAAGTACAATAAAATAAGCAGGTACACTTTCACTACACGTGGGAATCAAACCCTGTCATCTTCACACTGTCAATACGTACACTACCTATATGTATGTTACTAAAGAGGTCTGTATACAAATGCTGAATGAGCATGACAAATAGGCCACAGATGAACCAGCACACAGTGGTCAGTGATTGATTATTGCATTTTTAAGCTGATCGATTGTTATTTTCATTATGCATTCAATGACAGACAGACATACAGACAGATTCTTGTAGATACAGATATTTATTGATGGTGCGTTGACTAATTGACTGACTGATTGAGATTTACATGCAGGTCTCTGTGCAGCACTGAAATATTCCTCTAAAATGTAATGTGGTCTGTGTGCATTAGCGTAATCAGAGCGTCAGAAGCGTGTGTGTGTGTGTGTGAGTGTGTGTGTGTGTGTGTGTGTGTGTGTGTGTGGAGTTGAAATGAATATGAACACACACAAAGCGTCCACTGGGTGCTGTGCTGATGTGGAGGGTGAGGGTCTGAGGCTAAGCTAAGCTGTAATTGAATAGCAACAGGGGCCCGTGTCAGGAAGGAGGTTTAACAAACTCTGAGTCTAACCCTGAACTCTGAGTTGATTTACACTGAGATGGAAACTCTGAGTTTTTGGTTCCAGAACAGCTGATTAGAGTTGGTTCAATCAACTCAGAGTAGGTTCACTCAGAGCTAAGCATGTGCACCACCACAATAAAAAGGCAGCATGAATGGAGCCATGATACTACGATTCACCATGGCAACAACCACAAACAAACAGAAATGTATTTAGTTAAAAAAAGCAACACAGCGGCTGCTGCAAAAGAGAGAGAATTTGTGTGGGAGAAAATTGCTGCTAGAGTAAATGAGTATGTTCCAATATAGTGTATTAATATCATATTTAATCATAAGTATAATATTACTGGTGAAATGGTATTGAACCTATAATCTATAAAAGTCCTAGGCCTACTAATCCCATTCTGAGGCTGCAGCACCATCATTAACAGAATTATAATTCATAATCTTTTATTTCAAAGGGTTTACATCATTCACCTGCAATCCTGTGGAGCTCCTTTTTAATGGCTCTCACTGGTTTGTGTCCAGGGAACACTACACAAACGTTTAAAATACGTTTCAGAGCGAGTCACACTCTTCTGACGGCGCTTTGCTACAGTGGCTTTACTGATATGCTCCGCATCACTAATGTTGTAAAGAAAACTGCCGTTTGCAAAAAAATGTAATGTGACACAAATAATCTGCTGGGATGTAGAGCATGTCCACGATGGGTGACGTTAGTGAATGAGGATGGATAAGGTTATATAGGCTACATAACTGATAGACTGGGAAGAAAAACCATACCGCTCAAATAGGTAGGCTAGTATCTGGAAATGAAAATACATCTATAGTCGGGGCCTCAATATCATCTCCCGACGTACGTATGTTTTACTCCCTGTGAAGTAATACAGCTTCTTCATCAACGGGATCGTCGACACAAGGAAATGCCACGTTTTGAGAAAAGAAAACATTTTATAATCTGCCTAACATGGTTAATAAACCAACCCTGTTTATTTATTAATGCAGATAACAAACTGGTCTAAAATGAGCCTGATACAGACTGAATGAATGAATGAGGAAATGAAAGAGAGCTGTGTCAGAGGGAGGAGACTGAGAGAAGAAAACCTGCTCCTGACCAGGTTAGGTTCACAGGGTCAGTTACCATAGTAACTGGCTCTGAGGTTAAGTTCCCTCTCTTTCTGAAGGGCTGGAGTTCCCCCTCTCTCTCAGGTTTGATTAACCTCTCTTTCTGTTTCCCTCATCTCAGGATTAACTAACTCAGAGTTTTCACTAAACCTGATTTCTTTTCTTTTTTTTGCGATCAACTTTTTATTAGCACCTTCAGACATACAAAACCAATTCCACAATGTGTGACAGGCAATGTCAGATGGCGCATATAACAAAGAAATACAAATTGAACAAGAACATAAGCCCTCTCCCACCCCCCAGCCTGTGCGGTCTCAAGGAAAACAAAACAAAGAAACAAACAGGAATCCCACCTTGCCTAGTCTCTCTCCTCTAGTTCTTGTGACGCTGAGGTCATTAGGACTGATATTTGTGCTGTTGCGCTTTTCCATAGGCTGATAGTTGATGATTTGGCTTTGTTGATCCTTGCTGCAGAGAGTTTAAGCATAACTATGTCCAGAAAGTATGCCAACCACTGTTTTATACAAAGCGAGTGGGGAGCCAGCGTTGAGCTATCATTTTCTTGGTTGCAGTTGAGCCGGCTAGCCAAATTTTCCTCTGTCTCCCAAGCAGGTGTAATTTAGCGTTGTCATTAAGTAACAAAACAATCAGGTCAGTAGGAATTCAACATCCTATCACATCAGATATTATTGATGATGTTTTATTCCAGAACTCATGCACCTGTTCACACTCCCAGACCATGTGCAGGAAAGTTCCAGTTTGTTCAGGTTGACAGAACTTGCAATAGGGAGTGGGAACGACTTTAGAGACTTATCTCTTCTGTGGAGTCCAATATGTCCTATGACATATGTTGAAGTGGATCTGCTGGTGATTTGGGTTCTTGGAACAGTGGAAAATGTTGTCCCAAACTGTCTCCCAATTAATTGTGTTCCCCACAGGGCTCAGCTCTCGTTCCCATTTCTTTACTATTGGGAGTTCTCCTATGGATGCTTGCATCAGTTTAGCATAAATCGTGGACACTAATCCTCTCACAGGAAAATCAACAAACCATTTAATGACTGGGTGTGCCTCAAGACTGTTTCCCCATGGCACTCCATAACATTTTAGGGCTGATCTTAAGCAAAGATAAAAGTAAAAGGATGCCCTGGGGACCTCAAAACTATCTCTCAGTTCTTCAAAACTCAACATACCTTTCTAATTGAATAGCTAGTCTAAAGTATAAATACCTCTGTCACTCCACTGGTTACAAGCAAAGGGTTTGTTACCAGACATTAAGTGTGCATTGTACCATATTGGGGTATTCAAATGCCACTTATTGGTGTAGCGTAGTTGCTCCTCCACCTGCTTAAATTTGGTCATTGTTGTTGTGTGGTGATAATAGGGCCATAGGTTAGCATATACAACCTATACACTTTTTTGGACACACCCCTGCAAAGGCAAGGTCTTGCAGTCTTACTGTACGTACACACCACCACAGACTTGAGCTGCAAAACAAGCTCTGGCCCTGTCAAGGACGCTTGTCAAAAAGTACGGGGATGCTTTTGACGCTTTGGCTGTTCTGACGTGACACATCTGTATATAGGCCTATATGTAAATATATGTATATGTAAATATTAGTTATTCTCAACCTATTTTCATTTATATATTTGACTACAATATCACACAGCTCTGTTACACTTATGCTAGTAAATCATTGATCAGCTGTTTTTCCGTGAAGAGAGAGAGTGAGAGAAAATGGTGCGCAACAGATCAGCTGTTTTTCCGAAGGGATAGTCAACAAGTCGGCTCTTTAGATCAACTTGTGGTCAAATTGTGGTACGTATTTTCTTGTGTTTGTTTTTGGTAGTTGTGTTTGGTGTAGAACTGATTTCAAGCTTTGGACACTGCTCAACTTTGAAGCTCAAGTCGTCGGCGGTGTGTAGTTAGACTTCCAGTGAGGTTTTGCTCTATTTCTCTCCATGGAACTGTAGATGAGGGGTCCATCCACACTCTGAGGCCCTGTAGCTGAAAGGCTTTGTGATACTAAACCTGCTTTCTGAAACGGACCCCTGGAGTGGTGTTTCTACTTAGACCTGACCTTGAGACGCTACCGCTGATAGACAGCAACACAAAGACCCGGCCGGCTAATTAGATTCAAAAACATGGATCCCAAAGGATGGAGATGTGACAAGCACATTGATTCACTACATCTCCTTGGTTTCCATGTCTCTTTTCTGATCTCTCCCTCCTTTTCACTCCCCCCTCCTCTCAGCACATGTCTCATTTTATCCATCACACTGGGCTCTATATCTCAGCTCAATGTCTTCCTTCCTTCTTTCTTTCTTTCTTTCTTTCTTTCTTTCTTTCTTTCTTTCTTTCTTTCTCAGCTCAATGTCTATTGTTCTATCTTTCTTTCTCAGCTCAAGGTCTTTCTTTCTTTCTCAACTTAATGTCTTTCTCTCCTTTCTTCCTTTCCTTTTTTCTTCTTTCTTCACCACCTTCCTTTTCTCAAGACTAACAGTAGGCCTACATGTCTTCAACTTACACAATAATGAGGAATTGATGTGAATTATGACATACTCGTTTGAGCATTTGATTGTTTTATGACGACATTATTTGATGAATACTGATTTTTGTCTAAGACTTAATGTCGTTGCAGTATGTATGATGTATGATTGGTCTTACAAATGTTTTACTGTCATTGCAAAATCTCATTGTCAGTAAAATATCGTACCACCAAGACCTCCACAAATGTCATGTATGAAGTTTTCTCCATGTATAAGGTCAGGTTGTTGTTGAATGGACATTACCTGGTACATTATAACATTTACGAGGGCATTTATTGATCTTGCCTCCAGATAATGGTACAGCACAAATATGACCAACAATAACTAAAAACAAAAAATGCGAAAAGCATTACTATGTTTTTATGTCTCTTGTGTATCTGTTTTTCCTTTTGAAGAGTAACGTATTACCCTCAGAAAATCTTGTTTTTGCTGACCGCTGGTGGTTTAACTTCTCACATTGCTGCAGTGATGTAAAAGTGACATCACTGTTGTGGTTACAGGGGCAAGGGAGTACACTTCTGACAACATCCTACCACTCCCTACAGGGACGCTGGGTGTGGTCAGAGGTGAAGCAGTGTAAACCAGAGTGGGCAGTGAGACGTGGCGTTACAGCCCGGTATTGTGTAAGAACCTTCACTTGCTTCAACTCAGCTGGTGGATTTTTTTTATATATGATTTTATATTTTTGTTATTGTCAACTAACCCCATTAATAGCCCAAAACCAACGCGACGACAACAACGGGACGGCGGAGGTTGGGTTTAGGAAAAGAACAAGGGGGAAAGGACGCGTCACACACCGGGAGACGACCGCGGGGGACGCGTGACAACGGGATGGCGGAGGTTGGGTTCAGGAAAAGATGAACGGGGAAAGGTCGCCTAATACGCTGGGAGACGGCCGCGGGGGACGTGCGACAATAACGTGATGGTTGTGATTAGGAACACAACAACGGGGAAACAAAACGCCACACGCGGGCTATGATCCCTGGTCTCCGGGGTGAAAGTCCTGTGTTGTTTGACCCATCCACCACCCCGACCAAAATCCCTACGCGGATTTTCGGCATTTCATACTACTCGCTACCGTAGTTGTGCTGTGATCACGAAATATGCTTCCCATTGAAATACATTAGTTTACATTTTCGTGCTGGCCACCACGAAAAAAACGAGAAAAACGTGCCTGTGTACACGAATCAATAGATTAAATAACATGACAATTTCATGAACTGCCGTGAGACTGGGTTGAAAAGTATTTCTCTGTGGTCACTATAGCCAGCAAGAGATAGCTAACACTGCTAACACCAGCAGTGACTTAATCAGCTAACACTGCCTCTTCACTTGGTGCAGAGTAATATTCAAAGCTCACAACCCATCCAAGCTAGATGGCTAAGTAGCAGCCTTAGGTTAACTGTGTCTGCCTGTATACAGAACCCTCTAGCTGGTTGATTCACAATTATTTAGACATTGCTGTAGCTCTAGGTAGCAGGAGCTGTTTTGCTAAATGTAGTTGCAGTTGTTGAGCTTGCTAAGAGAGGTAGAGCACATGTTTTCTCTGAAAGGTGCAACACATTCTCACTCCCAGCGTGTCAAAAAGCAACTCTTGGTCAGGTGCCTTTGGCATTTGTTATGGACGCAAAAAGTCTCCTTTAGCGTCATATTTAGACACGCTTGATCAGGACTCTTGGCGTCACTTTATGACGCTTTGGGTCACTTTTTGACACTTTGGGTCTGGACGTACGTTTAACTGACATGTGGCACAAGAACGGGACAGTTAGGTTTAGAAAAAGATGGTGGCTGGGGTTACAAAATGTACATTTCAGCAAACCGCGGGACAAGAACAGGACATGAACCCCGGTCTCCTGGGTGAAAGTCCTGTGTTGTTTGACCCATCCACCACCCCTACAATCTTTTATGCAGATTTTTGGTCTTTCATACTACTTTCTAAAGTTGTATCTCTTAATACTATGTTGTCTTACAGCGCCGCGGTCGAGCTACTGCTATGCCCAGTTCTTTCCATACATAAGCTAAAGAGGGATTTTTGCGTCGGTATCTGACGCTGAGGGCCACTGACCAAGCATTAACGAGTTGGGAGAGTGAGAACAGGTTGAAAGGTAAGGGGGCAGTGTTTTGAACACCCCTGTCCTGAAAAACAACAAAAACAAGTGACATTATGAAATAAAAGTTGTAAAGGGGAAAATGCCATTATTGCCATTTCATAATAATGAGTTGAGTTTTAATGAGTTCTTCAGTTATTTCACAATTAATTGGTTCATTTACACAACTGATTAATGTGTTCACATATTTCATAATGTCTTTTTCAAATTTATTTGATATTGAAAACTTGATATATTGGGCTTTGGCTACTCAGGAAATATTTGTTAGAAGGATAGATTAATTGTTGGATTTAGTCTTTTCATATTGACCCTGAGAAAAAATACAAAATGTCACCAGCATTATCCTTAAAATACCCAAATACCACAACTAATTCCTACAAAGCTCAAACCAGCAGTGAGAAGGGGCCGTAGAATGGAATCCCCATACACATGGAAGTAAGGCTTCAGTACAGCCATGCTGGCACTGGAAAGGGCAGAAGCATCAATTACAAGAGGGGGCAGAGACAGAGGTAACCCTCAGCACAAATCTAGGTAGAAAGAGCTGAAATGCATAATCATCACACTCCCTTGCGGGTCCTGCTCTCTAATTAAGCCATCTCCTTGTAACAAGGCTTCAGGCCCAGCTCTCTTTGGATTGATAGACTAAAAGGACACCATGCAAATGGCTGACAGTTAATCACTATGCTCTTATGCATCGATCAAAGACCAAAGAGAAGTGTCTAATAAGCAAACAGCACATGCTTACTTTTCAGATTATTTGGAGAGGCCTTGATAAACATATATAGGATTATTTTCAAGACTCCATGACAGCATTGATATATGAATATTTTTGAAATAAAAGTCTTGATCTTTATTCAAAGAAGTGTATAATCCTGATAAAACATGCACGTCCTATGATCCTATTTAATACAGTGAGAGGGCTGTAATTCTCTCATCAGCTTAGTGCTTACAGCATTCCTATCCATACACAAAGGGAAGAAGGGCTGACTTTCATCGCCTGGTTAACAACTTCAGTCATTGTCTTCTTTAATTACAACAAAGTCAACAGCTCGATTACTTCCCCCCCCCATATCAATCTTTCATCCCTGCGCTCTCTGAGGATTGGGATGTTAGAACAAAACAGAGCAGGCCTCATTCTCATCTGTAGGCCGGTGAGAGGGTCTGCTCCCGCACTGGAATGTAATCAGCATTCATAGGAAGACAAGAAATCGAGACGTCCAACGAAAACATGTATCCGTTGCTCCTGATGGTAATTAGTGTTCCCACTGCCAATTGGGCGCTGTTCTCCACAGGAGCAACTTTTGCTCTCCTTGAAATTAATTTTCTGAGCAAGACAACCAGCAGCCAGACAGCCGGTAAACCAATCACTCAGTCAGTCAGTTGCTCAACCATTCAGTAAGTCAGCTAGTAGGACACCAGTATCTCCCAGACAGTAAACCAGCAACATCTTCTAAACAAGGAGTTGAAAAAGTTAGTCAGCGAGTTATCTAGCAAATAAACAAGCCAATCAGTCAGTCAGACAACTTTCCAATCAGGCAGTCCATCTACATGTCGGCCAGTCGTTTAATCAGTCAGTCAGCGGGTGATTTATCAGAAATGTATCAACCAGTGACCTCCTTGCCTTGTGTTACAGTGGCTATACTGGAGCTGGGACAGCCCACACTAATGCTGTGTGGCTCTAGGAAGGGTGTGATTGATGAGATGATGAGCATAACAAATGATCTAGTTCAATCAGCGTGGTTCTAAAGCAGCACAATGAGAGTTACAGCTTGTCATTAATGCCTGTAAAGTTTACAACAGCTATAATATTACTCAGTAGTGTGAATGAAACCACATTAAGACTGATAGAGATGATAGTGGTAATTTACTTTAGATTATCTCCCAGCAGGGGACAATTTTGGACATTATGTTTAATCTAAATTGGGAGGTGTTCCAGACATGTCCAGCTGGGAGGAGGCCTAGGGGAAGACCCAGGACTAGGTGGAGGGATTATATCTCCAACCTGGCCTGGGAACGCCTCGGGATCCCCCAGTCGGAGCTGGTTAATGTGGCTCGGGAAAGTGAAGTTTGGGGTCCCCTGGTGGAGCTGCTGCCCCTGCGACCCGACCCCGGATAAGCGGACGAAGATGGATGGATGTATAAATTGGGGCAGCTGCGCAGTAAAGGATCAAAGAGCAGGCTTATGATAGGAGGGTCAAAGGTTTGAAAGAGGAATACCAGATGAGAAAATCTGGGCAAGGAAAGTCAATGAGAAGCCCTAACAATTCCTAGCATCAAAGTGCCCTTGAGCAAGTCCCATAAGCCAGGCAGTACTGTAGAAGACTGTTAAAAAGAGATTTAGGTGCATAAATAAAAACCAGCTCCATCCTCAGGAAACCTCACCTGATTCATTAAAGAGTGATGTGTTAAACTGACAGCCTGTAGTGCCAGGCACTTACACAGTCAGCCCAAAAAAAGATGCATGTGTCTGTATCGTAAGTCATTACGGCTAAAAGCACCAAATGGTTCAATACTATGTTATCCTACACTCTTTAGATCCACTCAAATACCAAACACAAAGAGAGTAATAACAGCTCACTGGATATAATGACACATTTTATTAGGCCATATTATTTCATAAACCCAAAGCGTGTGCAGAAATACTAATATACAGTCAGAATGCAGTCCAGTATTCCTAGATATTACATCCAAATTAGATGATTCTGCACCTGGAAAAGTGCAATGCCAATGCAGTGTGCTCTATATGTAGTGCTCTGTGGTAAGGTAAGGCTGCGGAGGCCTACTGTAATTCCAATATTTTCCTTGTTTTAGTTGCCTAACCATGATACCATTACCATTTGCCATAACTTCAATCTTTCCTGAACTATAATCTTACCTTAAAGGCATTGGCACAGGAAGTAAAAATGACTACAGAATCGTTGAATACTGACAGAGAAGAGATAAAATGTCTGTTTTTTAGGACTTTCAGGAAGATATAACTAAATGAGATACAAAAAGTGTGGATTTTGTCTCCCAACAACCTAGCACATTAGAAAGGGATCTCTAAAAGGTCTTATTTCATGCTCATTTTCAGGTTGATATACTTGTTCATACCTCCGCATCTGCGCTCTCGGAGTCTCTGCATCGTCATCGCAGCCGGGGAATGATTGTAATGGCACTGTAGCATTTTCTACCTATATAGTACTGATGTGACATCACAACCATACAGTCCTGGCGGCTCATTTAAAGGCACAGTTTTTGAATATGGGCTGTGTGCATTTTTTTGTGGATTGAGCTTGTTAATACTTTCACAATATTTACATAGCAACTCGTCTTGCTTTATAACCAAAAAAGACATGGAAATCTCACTTTTTACAAGATGGAACATTTAATTGCTTAATTTAAGTGCTTTAATTGCTGGTATATTCCAGGAGTGATTACAGCAAGAAACATTTACAGTTACATTGTTCATATGGGCACCTTCCTATTGTTTTAAGACAGACTTAAAAATGCATTATCATTATTTTTGGTAGTTTGTTGTTGTGTTGTTGCTGTTGTGTATGCCCTGATATTTTTTGCATTTTTACAATTGCTAGGTAATGGCCAAAACCAAGTTAATGTGTGTTGTTAAATGTGCAAAAAGGACTTTCACTTTGTCAACTGTTTCATAATGTATATGAATGAGTCATTCATTACATTTGCTCATTTCACAATCTATAATAAGATTTGGAAAACAAAGTGGGAAAGTTTGGGTAAATGCAGTGACAAAGTCAAACCAAATTACAAAATGATGTGATTCAAAGGCCTCTGGTGTGGAACAATTGTGCACAGTGGTGTGTAGTGTGGCCAGAGCAAACAAACACACTCAAACACTTCTGACTGCAAATCTTAGGTAAACATTGCAGTTTAGCACTGCTCACAACATGCATCACCCTCCAACAAGTAAACAACTTCTCAAAAGACATGTTTCTCACTGACAGTAAAATATGAGCTTTATAGTAAATGTGGGAAAGAGTATAAGGTCATAACTATTCATAATCGTAAACCTCCAGACATCCCAGCATATTTAGAAAATGCAACAGAGGTGTAAGGGAGCAATGGCTGTATGTAGTGGTTACAATGTGTGTGACATGCAGGGTCAGGGGACATGGGGGTGACTTACAGACCACCACTCAGTGGAACATGGACAGTGACTTAGAGCTGGTAGTCAGAGCTAACCAGCCATGAGAAGCTACTGTCAGACTCTTCGTTTCTCTGCTGGAAAGAGACAGTCTGGTGGTGACAGTCACAAGAAGCACATTTGTGGCCCATTTGAAAATGTTACTGACAAAGTTTAGCCAACTGGTTACATGAAAGTTAAGTTTACCAGTCTTTACAGTGAAATATAGCTGAGAAAATGTGACTGTGAGCCTGGTACCGGTCACAGTAGCTATGTTTCCATCAACGTATTGTATGCACATTTTGAAGTATTGCATTAGAAAATGTTGATGGCAAAAATCGCAAAAACGTTTTTATCCTCGCTTGAGATGGTTTTTGCCCTTTTTGAAAAAGAGTTAATACACAAAATGGGAGATGGAAACAGCTTTGCTTAATAAGTTGTGACGTAGCGAACATGTAAGTCACATGACTATATTCCCGGTATCCATCGGATGGGGGAAGGATCGGGATACAGGTCCCATCCATGCACAAGGTGCGTGGTGGAGTTGCGGAGCGCTGTAGCCTGAGCCTCAGCCACGTCGGGTAAATTGACGAATTGATTCAACAGCTTGAATCGTATGGCCCTGTACACCGCATATACACAGCGGTGAACGGTTGAAACACCAAATGTCTCTGCCACAACCCTGTATTCTGCACAGGTGGCCAGCTTGTCCAATGCTACCTCTCTCCATTCAGCCAAAGAACTTAGCGTCTAAACTCTTTCATTTAGCCAGACGGTTTGCAATCTACAACCATGCGTAACGTCAACTTGTGACCAAACTGCACTTTACGTAGTCTAGTTTACTCGCTCTAAACCAGTTGATGGTTGATGAATTCTTCCGTGGGCCCATCACAGAATGTTTTGCGATTCCGTGAAACTGCCAAAGATTTTGAGTTAAGCGGCCGTGTTCATTTCACGGAATTCTGTGAGATCAGGTTGAATTTAACCTTGGTTGTAGGTCCTCTTTCACTAATGTTTCAGGCATTAAAGTAGTATGTAAAGTAAATTTTAATACATCTAAAACGAGCTGTCTGATTGACTGATGATTATTTTGTTCCTCACTGTCTCGCCCCAGTGACTGTCTGGTGTGGTGTGACTGTGTTTTGTTTTATTTTCCTCTTTTGTTGTGCCTGCTGTGTGGTTGTTGTGTTTTGTTTTTACCTTAACTTCTTTCAGTGTGGAGACACGCCTCTCCTGCTGCCTTCTCCCCGCACCTGGTTCCAATTTCCAAATCAACTCACCTGTTACTCATCAGCTCATCAGCCACCTTTAAGAACCAGTGTGACCTTCTTCTCTCTGCTGGATTGTTACTTACCCCGAGTATGAGTCTTCTGCAGCTCTCATTTGTGATTTCCAGTTTTGATTCTTGCCTTGATCTAACTTGTCTGTTTCAGTGTTCTAGAAGAATACTCACCTTCAGCAATTACCAGACCTTGGATCCAGTCATCTCTACACCAGTCTCCTGCCTACCTCAAACCCGGTTTCCCTCGTCATCTTCACTGCCAGTTTCCAACCCACTACGGACCAGATTTCCCCCACTACAAATTCTCACTCTGAATCAAATAAATATTTTTCTTTTTGCACCACTACAGTTTCGCGTTTCGAGTTCTGTCCCCAAACCTGACACTCACTGCTTATTTCCATAACAACTACCTGTAATCAATTTTATCTCAATCACTGGGCTATGTCCAGTTATCAGCAAATGTCTGTCTTTGAACTCTTGCACAACTATTTTCACAAAACTTCTAAAAGATAAAACTGCAACTGTAATGTGACTTTAAAAATGATTCAACCGTTGCCTCTTTGTTCTCTGCTTGATTCTTCCCACTAAGCACTGCTCAGTGTGAACTCTTGAATCAGCAACCTCAGAAAGGTAATGAAATGTAATGAGAAATGAAATGGGAACCAAAGAAGCAGCAGTTCTCTGTATTCCAAATACTGAGGTTCTGAATCCCAGTGTTATAATGGAGTATGTGTCCTTTCACTACCTGAGTTTTTGTGTAGCCAGGGCTCCTGAGTCAGTCAGTCGATTTCTGACATTTTCTAAGGCAGTGAATGCAGATCATGTTTATCAATGAGTGACGCTCTACATAGAGTAGGAAGCACATTAACTCAGCCTCCCCTCTCTGCTCTGATCAAACCCAAAGACCTGAACCAACACTACACAGCCTCTGGGCCCAATTTTTATTGGCACTGAGTCTGTGTGCTGAATCACCCAAGCCTCAATTATGCAAATTCCCTTGGGCTTGTGATGTTATTGTGATGCAGATGGTCATTCTTCTGTTAACGTCTGCCATTTTTTTTTTTTTTTTGGTAATTTGAATAGAGTTTTTTTTCTCACACAGAAAAGAAAGCTACATAATGCAACATGGTCACAGTAGGGATAGTCTTGCATTGCCTAGATAGACCTATCTGCAAAGCGCTGTAGAGTAAGGGCTGGCTACTTCACAGATACAGTACATTCTTGGGTTTGCATTTCTTTAAACCAATCACACTGGGCTAAGCTCCGGACTCAGCGACAATGACTCTGCAGAATGTTCTAGGGAAGAGATTGTTTTGGTGGAACATTTACACCCTGGAAAAGAAAACGCCACATCTTTACAAAACCAATCCATCAAGTAGATGTTGTTATATTTGAGTATACGTTAGACGTGATAGTGGCGCTAAAGGAATCACCAAACTTGAAAGGATTCATGCTCTGGGGAACGTGAATGTTTGCCCAAAATTTCATGGTAACACAACAAATAGTTGTTGAGATATTTCAGTCTGCACAAAAGTGATGGACTGACCAAACAAAAGAAAATAACTGTGTAAAATAGTTGGTAGCAGTATACTGCTACCAACTATTTTATTGTTATTCTCTTTTGTTTAACCTTTATTTAACCAGGTAGGCCGATTGAGAACAAATTCTCATTTGCAACGACGACCTATATATATATATATATATATATATATATATATATATATATATATATATATATATATATAATTACTACTGAGGGACTGACAAACTATTGTCCTACAGTAGACTGACCACCCCTGGAGTCACGCTACTAGTGTGGCTAAAGAACAACTCTGTTGTTGCTTCCAGGCTCATTTAAAATGATGATGATGTGGGTCAGACATGATGCCTAAGTAGTTACTAAATGGAGCTTTGTTCTATGGGTTATGTTACACCTCATTAGTATATATAGTCTTTGATGTGTGCTATGCTATGTCATGCTACATTAGGTCATAATGTGTTATGCAGATGCACAAAACATGCTGATCTGTTTTAACCAGATCTGTTGGGGGTGCACTTTGTCTCACAATGTATATATAACATGAAAAGACAGGATGTAAGGCTGGGTAGGTCTAACTTAATTCTTTGTAAGTATATTACATTACTGTCATACTACACATGCATTAATTTCGTTACATATGCCGGAACATTACATGCATACATGTGCATTATTTTGTACCAAGACTATTTTGTATATTATAATGCATGATTGTGCATGAAGTGTAGATTAGTCCAAGCCAATAATAAGAAACAATGTCAATGAAAAGGTTGTATTAGGTCTATGGAGGGATTACGAATGACCTGCTTTCCGGCTGCTCTAGTCATATTTCTCCAGGCAATTTTATTAGAACATGTTTACATGCTTTAATGAGCAAGTTCATGTTCATCATGTAACAAATCAATGAAATATTTCGTGTTGATGTAAAAAAAAAAAGATATGCAGTAGAAATGCAATATAAACACAGTTTAACATAAAGGTCATTGCAACAGTCATGTTTTCTCATATATTCAGAGGAATACAAGGCATATATTGTTGTGTTTATGGTCTTTGGTTGGTGTAGTGTAAGAACTGAATGTGATATATTATGTGGAGTTTGATGCAGAGCCTTCCTGCATCCTACTGGAAATCTCCTTCAGTATAATAATATATGATTCACCAACATCAAACGGCTCCCTCAGAAACTACTGTAGGACAACTACTAATCTTTATTAGAGGCTCTATTCACTGGAAAACAATAATTCTAACCATAGGCGCCAATTTTTGTTTTCCTCAGTGGGTGCTCACGGGCGCACGCCCTTTAAAAAAAAAAATGTTTGCAATGTTGCATTTCAGAACCTTAGGAAATGGACAGCGCCCAACACACGCCTATTGGCTCGATAATAAATATTAAACGCCACTTCTTACAAATACAGATAGGATTGGAGATGAACACGTAACCGCGATCAACTTCATGGGAAATTAAGAATCAGTTCCACCTGTCTAGTAGCCTAGGCACACTATGACAGACGCTCCACTTAGCACCAACTGCAATGTTTAATTTTAAATGAATGGAGCCTACTGGCAGTCTGGCACTGGGTGCTCAGTATTTTCCGTGGGTGCTCGAGCTCCAGAGCACCCACGGTATCGGCGCCTATGATTCTAACCTTTACTGTATGTATTTGACGTTTGAACCTGTGGATTTATTAGAATGTCTTACAAAAGTGTAATGCTTGTATATATGCCATTTTAAACTTAATATAGCCCTTCTTTTTCCCTTTATCGTGTTTGTTTATCACAATTGATTGCATTGCTTTACATTGGTTGCCCTAATGTTTTTAAAGTGGGACTTGTGACTAATTCATTAGCTATTGATGTTAATACTGCAGAAAAGAGACCGTGAAAAGAACATAGTGAGCTGAAATTCAATACTCTCATCCCTCTAAATATTCATTTAGTGCGGCAGGACTTTTTAGTCATCATAATCTTAGAAACAAACCATTCATCCTTGAATGGCCACTGTGGATCCATGTTAATGGATGTCCGTATTCAATATGAGTGGACATACAGCAGAGTTATTTCCATTTGTCAGTAATGACAGCTTTGATGAGCATCTACATCAGCTGCAGACCTAATCAACTCGATGTTTCCACTCAGAGACATAAACAGAGAACTGCAGAGGCGCTGCCCTTTACGACATTAAAATGGCATTAAAGTGTGTGGATCAATTCCTATTCGCACATCATCAAACCCTATTCAGATGGGACTAGGGCAATGGGCATAAAAGTTCACACTATATGCCATATATGGACATATATATGCAGGGTGCGATTTGCCTGGTGGGGGATGTGTGAGATTTCCCCCTTTCTGGCATACATATCCCTGCCTCTGCTGAATAATTTTTATCCCCAGTGGGACCAAATGTACCCCCCCCCCCCCCCTCAAAATGATCAATGCTACTTCACCAATAGACCATTATCTAGCCAACCTAAAATAGCAAAAGCATTTTAAACTAAGCACAGCGCTCTAATATGTACAGTATGTAGTGCGATAGATCGATAAAATCCGAGTAGCAGTTGCTGGTTGTATTTAGCCGCTACAGGAGCTCCAGGACGCCGTCTACCAGCGGCAGTTGTTTGGCCGCCAATATGTGACTGCGAGCCGGCTACAGGCACCGCCACATGACGGTCCTTTCAGGGGCCATGTAGTGGAGTTTAGCCAGAAAAGTTCCCGAGGAACAAACAAGCGTTTCCTGGGTGAATATTTTGGTTTTGCCGCAAAGTCACCTCCGCTCTCCGACGTGAAAGCGTTGTGTTACCCATTGAATATTAAAGTGCATATTTAAGTGTTTGGTATCCATGGTGGTATTGCAAGGGGGAGTTAATTATTGCATGTTTTGTTTTGTTGTGCAAATGTACAGACAATGCGCTCTAAACAGATACCAACAGTATCTGAATTTCCACAGTAATATTCGTGATAACTGAAGTTAGGGACCATTTCAAAGTCCATGCCAAAAGGCAAAGAGAGCTTTTTACATTTTTGTCAATGCCATTAGTTTTTTCATAGACACTTAAAGCCAAATTTATTTTTGTCTCGATCTTCTCCCATACCATGCACAACCTACTGTACTCATTATATAGTGAGCTATTATGTTATGGCCTGTGTTATTTAGATTTCTGTTGATAGCTTTTCAACTTCTTTTTTCAAGCATAAAGTGCATTTTCATCCACCTGTTTTGATGCGCATTTCAATAAAAAAGTTTGGTGTTTTGGTGGAAAAAGTTGGTGGATCGAGTTTAATGGAAACAGACTCAGCAAATAAATCATGAAGTACATAACACAAGTGACGCCGAAGACATAACAATAATAATGGCAGACAAAAACATCAGATCGGTTTGAACCAATAAGAACATTCCTTAAATTGAGGCATGAAACAAACATGAATGGCATATTGTTTATCTCAATGTGCCCGACTCCTAATATTCACATAACGGTAGAGGATGTATACGTGTATTAATTTGCCTTTTCAATTTAAATTAATGCTATTTTGTTTTTAAAGATTTTTTTTGGGGGGATTTTTATTAGATAGTAAAGATAGACAGGAAAGTGGGGAAAGAGAGGAGATGACATGCAGCAAAGGGCCGTGGGTCGTGTTTGAACCTATTAAGGACTCAGCCTACATGGGGCCCAACATGGGGCCCAACATGGGGCCCACGCTCTACCTGGTGAGCTAGAGGTCACCCCCAAATTTGTATAAAATTTCAATGGAAACCTGGCTATATACACTTCAGACCAACTTGACATTAATTTGGATTTCGTGCCATTATATACACCACCTCCAGATTTATTATTGGATAAAAAGCAATAGATTTCTTAAACAGGCACAGGTAGCAGCCTTGAGTTACACCCCTAGTTCACACGAGATACTGCTGTTAATGTAACACCAAACAACAGAAATGGCAGTGTTTACTCCATTTAATCATTAATATTACACCAAAACTATGTGATGCATTACTTGCACAATTAGATATTGAGGTGCACAAACCAGCACAGCTGTAAAGGATGAACTAAAGCAAAGTCTCTGAGTCTGATCTCAGTTAGTGGTGAACTGAATGTTTCTGCACGTTCAGGTGCAGTTTGAGCAGATGGCTCTCAACCATATGCTTTGGGAGGGAAGAAGTTTGCCAACAACCTCAGGGACGTCAGTTTGTACAGGTCTAGTTTCATCTGAGGTTATTTATACCAGGTATTTAAGCAAAGGTGGAAAAAAAGGGAATGGATTTTTACTGGCGGGACTGTAGAAATTACTGGCATGCTCCGGTAGATAGGGATGGGACTACAAATACAGGTGTAGCTAATCCAGTCAAAATTTGACTTGAGAGTTTATGCATTTAGCTGATGTTCTTATCCTGGGAGACTTCCAAAGAGCGTGCAGTAAAATAAGCCTCAATGCTCTTATCACCAAGAAGGAGCCAATATGCAGGCTGTAAGGCTCTTTTTAGAGAGGTACAAGAAACCTAGTCAAAAGGAAATGTTTTTTGATCCAGAGTGTAAAGCACTTGCATAACCTTGTTTTACCTGAAGGACAAACAGTACATTAGACACATTTTGATTTGAGTTGAACTGGAATACTCACTATGTATAAATCTCACATAATATAGAAGTTATTGTACACACCTTTGTATAGAGAAAATAAATATTGTCTGTGAATTTTCTACATCCCACTCGTAAAGCAGTCTTTGTTCATCCTCGTACATTTGACATTCCCTATTTTAAGCCCTACATGTCATGTCTCTTTCATTTGAAATTAGGCTTTGATGCATATTGTATGAAAAGGAACCTGCTTGCAAAGAGACTGACCTTCACAGCTGCTTTGCTGCTGCGTTTGAAGTATTGTCAAGTCCTGTGGGCTTAGGAAGGCACTCAGACTAATAGAAGTAGAAAGAAAAGGACTGCAAAATATTTAACTAACATCACCTTGATTTGAAAAGGCTAGCCACAAGGCTCAACAGGCAAGGGCTTAATCACCAGGATGGTGGTATTTGAAACACTTTAAATGCCCTTTCTCCTTGTTCTGTATTGGTGAGCTGTCTATGTTTGCCCATTCAGCTGCATAGCTGCGATAAAGGTTAATCTGTTTATGTCAGATATCACAGTGGAATGGCTGTCTTTGGATTAAAATAACAAACCGGGAGACACCCAAGTAACAAACACACAACCACACACAGTGAGGCTCTGATTCTGTCTCTATTTGTGATTTTTCAGTTTTATGTATTTCATTTCTCTTTTTTTATCCGTTTGCCTGCTTTGAAAACATGTGGTGATTGCTCTACCTGCTAAAAGCACTTTAAAGATCAATTTGACTTGACTTAATTTTTACCTTTCACACTCTGATGGTCTACTGCACTGCCAGCCATCTGAAGAGTTTTGAGTAAATAACTACTGACTTTTTAATCAAAAGACACTGAGGCTTATGGCTCCACCTTAACACACACGCCTCAAACATCTGGGTGACCAGCTGCTCCTTTCACTAATCCGATCGGCTCCTTAATGTTCTGAGAAACATCTGGCAGCACCTCAGCTCTTTGATTCATCTCACCTGGCAGAACCTTGCTATTTGGCCTTTACCTTGCTCAGTAAGCATTTTAAAAACACACTTTGAAAAATGTCAACGCTCCTGACTAGAATCCATCAAGAAAAAGTGGAGACACAAAAAACAAAAGAGTCTCCAGTTTGTGCTTACACCACAGCCTCAGGTGACACTGATCGCTGGCTCATTTGCTCTTTTTAACGTGTCACTGACAGTTCATACTCAGGGTTTTTGGTACCAGCAGCCTGTTAATATCTGCAGCTCTAATGCAGGGCAGAAAGGCTGCAGGCTCCACTCACTGCATACTACACCCTTCACCTCCCTTCAAAGCAGAAAAATGGCACAGCCTTGATTGCAGAAGGTGTCCAGGATGATTGGCCCTGTAGATCTAAATCAAACTTCTGCACACGATTACCTTTCAAAAGGATGTATGGGGCATGCTAGGAATGTCTTGAGGAATAAATGATTTCTTGGTAATGTTGTTCCACCATTAGTAAGGTTATTATAACCAAGAAGGTAGGGGTTAACATAATTACAGGCCCATGTCCTTCATCATTCATTCATGCTGATTACAATTTCAAGACTGATGACGACAGAGCATCCAATAGTACTTGTGCAAATAGTGCAAAATCTAATAAAGTATTCTATATCTATCACTAAGTGAAGGAGTTCAAGTACCTTGGGGTATTGTTCGCGAGTGAGGGGACAATGGAGCGGGAGATTGGTCGGAGAATCGGCGCAGCGGGTGCGGTATTACACTCAATTTATCGCACCGTTGTGACGAAAAGAGAGCTGAGCCAGAAGGCAAAGCTCTCAATCTACCGGTCAGTTTTCGTTCCTACCCTCACCTATGGTCATGAAGGCTGGGTCATGACCGAAAGAACGAGATCCAGGGTACAAGCGGCCGAAATGGGTTTCCTCAGGAGGGTGGCTGGCGTCTCCCTTAGAGATAGGGTGAGAAGCTCAGTCATCCGTGAGGAGCTCGGAGTAGAGCCGCTGCTCCTTCGCGTCGAAAGGAGCCAGTTGAGGTGGTTCGGGCATCTGGTAAGGATGCCCCCTGGGCGCCTCCCTAGGGAGGTGTTCCAGGCACGTCCAGCTGGGAGGAGGCCTCGGGGAAGACCCAGGACTAGGTGGAGGGATTGGATCCCCCAGTCGGAGCTGGTTAATGTGGCTCGGGAAAGGGAAGTTTGGGGTCCCCTGCTGGAGCTGCTACCCCCGCGACCCGTTACCGGATAAGCGGAAGAAGATGGACGTGGATGGTATTAGCATAATTCAAAAACATTTCACATATTTCAAGGGTACAGTCTGAGGCTCTGGAGCCACAAAGTAAACAATAAATATGCTAAATATCAGGACAGACGTCCATATGCGGAGAATTTTGTCCAACAGGCCTATAGGGAAGCCTGCATAGTGCTTGGCCTGCTTCCTGTGCAAAACCTGGGCTGCAGAGCGTCTGTTGGGGCAGCTGTCCAAACTACAGCCCAATCAGGCCCCGTGCCATCTTTCTGCAAATTCAGCCTCAAGCTGTCAAGCTCAAGAAACTTCTGGCACACTTGTGGGCGGCGGAAATGGCCACCATTTAGGATGGAAACACAATATTGGTTAATTTAGATGGAGTGACGTGGAGAATGTCTCCATACATACTGCGCAGCGTCTCTCAGAGTAGCCTCTTACCCTAATGAAACTGGCATTCAAGATGCTTATCTCCACAGTTGCATGGCTCTGCCTGACATCAGCAGTGCTGCTCTCAACCTTCCTTTTGTGTCATCCTCCCTCTCATCACACCCATGTCACGCTGCTGAATGCCTGGCCTACATAAATGCTCGGAGAATCTGTCATAAATTGTATGTCATGCTCTCTTAAAATGTCTCTATTCTTGGATGTGCAGCAGTTGAAGTGCTGGTTTCACCCAGACCCCGTGGCTCAATCTCTGTACTCTTGAAATTGTCAGCTGCAATCATTTTACCCACTTGAGTGCAGGTTCTTATGAACTCAACCTTGGCTAACCTACACAGCCAGGCTTCTGATAGCTTCCTTGTGGAGATAATATTATTGGATACCATGTGATAAATCTTGATCATTAGCACTCTGATCTGGAGAGATTTGGAGAAGAGGGGGAGGTGGGGAGCGTTAATCAATAATGTAAGTGGCCTGATCACCCCTAGGGGGCTGCACAATTGCTGTACAGTGTCACTTTTTAATTCAATAAGCCCACACAGCAGTCACTTCCCCCTGTAGAGCCCTTGTCTCTCTGTTTCTGTTATACACTGAGAATCTATTATATAAGGCACAACTCCCAGTTAACACAAAGAAATCGCTCATGCAGACAGTCAGAGAAAAGTGCAAAGCTTACATATAGGACAACATGATAAGGTATTGGTACCAGTAGAGCTGGGTCTTAAACCTTAAAGCGTAACTCTCGCCAAAAAGCAACCTAGGGTCTTTTTGTGAATGTACCCGAGTCAAACTTTCGTTTAAAAGCATATTCAGGACAGAAGTGCCACTTTTAAGATGTACCGTATTTTCGTTTTTGGGTCAAATGGTCTTTTGAATGGGAGTGCTAGGGGCACTTTGATGCTAGCCTCAAAATATCTATTTTTAAAACCCTAAGAAGGCTCGACACAACATAAGACTTTGCTTGAAGTATCTCCAGGGGCTCTACACCTTAACCAAACCATTGACAACATTGTTAGTGATTACAGAGTTTACTAAAAAGAAAGGTTTTAACAACTCACGTTAGTTGTTGTTGTTTACGCTATCCGCCATTTTCCCAGTCAAAAATAGGCGATCTCTGAATGTGAATGAGCGGACTCCATAGGAGGAAATGTCATTCTTATATGAGGCTCCTTTTTCAACTACAAGGTCAATAATAACGACAAAACAAGGAATTATCCGTGCATTTATATGGAACTAAACTTTAGGAGCTTTCCATCTTTACTCTCCTCCCTCGACTAGTTTTGACTGGCTCGATAGACGGAGACCGGAAGAAAGAGCTACAGTGAGTTGTTAAAACCTTTCTTTTTAGTAAACTCTGTAATCACTAACAATGTTCTCAATGCTTTCGTTAAGGTGTAGAGCCCCTGGAGATACTTCAAGCAAAGTCTCGTGTTGTGTCGAGCCTTCTTAGTGGTTTAAAAATAGATATTTTGAGGCTAGCATCAAAGTGCCCCTAGCACTCCCATTCAAAAGGCCATTTGACCCAAAAACGAGAATACGGTGAATCTTAAAATTGGCGATTCCGTCCTAAATATGCTTTTAAACGAAAGTTTGACTCGGGTACATTCACAAAAAGACCCTAGGTTGCATTTTGGCGAGATTTACGCTTTAACATAGGTCACCTTCATTTCCACTGTCTACTCTTGTTCAAATGGAGATTTCCTGCAGGATAAAGACGTTTCAGAATAGTGACAGTATCTTCACTTCAGACCCCACATCTCAACCCAACAGAACTCCTTTGGGATCATGTGGAACAGGATGTTCATAGCATGACTGTGCTGCCAGAAAATCTACAGCAACTGTGTCATACGCCAAAATGGACAAAGATCCCTGTGGAACAGCTTGCTTGAATTCATGTGTCCAAGACTTCATACTGTACATAGAGTTTATAGTCAGTGTATATGTATATACTCAATATATCTGTCACGCGTTACAGTGGGTCATGTTTCTGCTCGGTACATAGCCAACGCAGACGTGCTTAACAGAAACAAAGAGAAGCAGACACAATAGATAAAAGGAGAACGAAAAACAAAAAGCAAAGAAACAATGCTTCAGCTTGTTTTTCTCCTGCTCAGTAAACAACTCTCAGCGCATAATTTGTTTTTACCTAATTGAGTAATGTGAACAAGGTTGGGGAGATGCCAATGTAAGGAAGTGCAATAATCTGTCACCTATGGTGAGAGCATGGTGTGAATCTGATTGACTGTGACTCTTCCCTTGGTAGATAACCTTCAAGACCATGTGCCTCTACAGTACAGTGGTGCTCTGCAAAAAAACAATACGCAGATGTAAGAGGCATTACCAGCCACTAAACACAATACAAAAATAACCACGTAGGGGTTGCAAAAAAAAAAAGGAGTCAGAATTTAAAGTAGAGTGAGACCTCTTCCTGCAGCTCTTCCCTCTTTGTCACATGGGCAATGTATGCCCAGAACAGCCAATAGGATATCTCTCTCTCTCTCTCTCTCTCTCTCTAAAACTAATGACCAAAGTCTCCTGCCATGGCTAGATTTTATAAAGCCTGAAAACAGAGCCAATAGCAGGTGCAGAAATCTAGTTTCTCTCAATATGCTGAAAGATTAATATGGACATTTTGATGTATGAATGTATATTAGAAAGCACTAATACTTAATGTTATAATTCTTTTAATTGGCACAAATGCATACTTGCATGGTATAAATAAGGAGAGGTGCCGATAAAGAATTCTGCCATCCATTCTATTCATCCTAAAGCTGTAGATACTGTCAGAGGGATATTTTAAGCCACGGGTCATGGTCAATCTTTCATCTCTTTGTAAAAAAAAAATATCTATCATTGAAAAAGTCAGCCAAAGCCACCCCCTGTGACATCTCAAACTGGGGCTGAACGGCTGCTGTATCTCTCAGAGATCACAGGTGATCTGTCATAGCAGGAAGGTGTTTTGTATGCTGTTCAGGGTCCCTTCAGAACAGCATCTGCTCCCTCCACATTCTCCCTATCAGCTGCCCCGTGCACACACATACACACATGCACATGCTCTGGTCTAGTGAATGTCTTTGTGCCCTCTCCAGCCCTGCTGTCTATCTACACCTTCCCCGACACAATCCAACTCAACATGGAGGCGGCAGAGTCATACCTGGGTACAAGTGTTTTCTAAGTAGCAGAGTATAGCCTGTCAGCAGGCCAGCTTTGCTGTAACGCTACGTGAATGCACAGGGAATCAGGGCAGTAGCGCTTGGATGGGCACAGCAATAATTAGTTGCATTTGAGGACAGAGAGAAGGGTCTCTGGCTGTGAATATGGATGCCGTGGTTCCCCACTTTTTGTCATTGGGACTTAATAAAAATGCACGACTCAACAAGGGGTACTGAGCAGAAAGATTAAACTGGGAAAAGCCACCAAACTGCCTGCCACTTGAATTTTACATCTCACAGGCCTGGAGGTACAGTCTACCCATCTGAAATACTCCACTGGTCTTTCAGGCAGACCTGAATGCATGCGCTGGTGTGTCTGAAGTGATACAGGAAGGCCTCTCCAATCTCCTCGCCGATGGACTGGAACAATGCCAGTTGAGCTCACTGACACTGCATCTCTTCCCTGTATCTCTGGACCAGCCTCAGATAAGAACCAGAGCAGCCAAAAGGATTTCTGACGTGTCAGCCTGGAGGCCGTAAACCCACCAGGTTGACACAGATGGAGGTACGGATGACTAAACCTGACTCACACAGCCATGCAGGTGGCAGCATTTGGTAATTGTTCACACTGGCAGAAAGAGGTAACATCAAAGACTTTGAACTTTGATACAAATAAGTAATAAGTTCGGTGATAGCAGTAAAATTCAGATAACTCTATCATCTCTGCCAACCTGGAAAATATCTCCAATTACACATTTTTGACACATTACTCAATAATATTTAGCTTGGAGCTGCAAGCCAAGAGAAGATGATAACTGGGCTGATGATAGAGGCAAAGAGACTTGTGAAGAGAATTCTCTTGTTTTCTTGTAAATGGGGCAAATCTATGGGGTCTTAATTAGTTATTGTGGGACGCTCCTCTGTTGTGCAGCCCTATTTGCTTCAGGCGAATACCAGGTGTTTTTTTTTAATATAAAAGTCAAGACACAGGAAAGACAACTACTTATTTTCTATTGTTAAAAAAGGGCTGACGATGCTACAATTAAAATAATATAATTTGGTTAAAGTTACTATATGCAACTTTTACATGCTTCTGAAACTGTGCAATGTTCCATCTGATGATCATAAATGACCTGTAACTGCAAACGAGTGAAAGAATGCTAGTTTTTATTTATATAGTTTTTATTAATGCCTCTGCCTGGGATTGATTTTTACCACAAAGTCACTAAATGATCTACGGCAGGTAGACGGAGCTATAGTAACACATTCTGACGGGTCACAGATTTCGTAGCAGGAGATGTCTTTATATAGGCCTAATTGTATTTTAATTTTATTTGAGAAGTTATCTGCTGTAGTTATGGCTGATACTGGGGCAGGACCATCACAGGAAAGAAGGAAATTAAACGAAGAACTAAAAGCTAAAAGGGAAAGGGAAAGGGAAAGACAAAGGGTGAAACCAAGTCAATCTCGGTCGGGCTTTAACAGATGGAGACAATTAGGGGATTGTAAATGATTTAAAATGTTGCAGAATTGGCCCTTAGGTATGTAATATGTCTATTTCATTCAGAAAATAACTTTAGATTGTGCGATGTGATTGTAGGTCAGTAGCCTAGATTAAATTACGTCCCCCTTCCATTTATCGCCAAACTGTTATCCCTTTTAGTCCGTGTTGGCCTACTATTTTCTTTTCCCTTGTCTCCCTGTAACGTTACTTGTGTAAAGCGTCATGAAAAGCCCTTTTTAAGTTATTATTACGTTGGTTGCTACAACAATCTCTCAATGCTTTGGCTCGTGACACAGTGACAGTGATACCTGGTTTATCTCACGATACATCCAAACTAGGCTAAGTTACCGTAGCAACACTTGAAATGCAACGATGCATCTGTAACTTATTCTCTTATTGTAAATGAATGATTATCTGTCTGAGCAACATATTCATCGCGACTACATGACCTCCCGGTAACACTAACTCAGTAATCTACAGTGGGAAACACAGCACCTTAAAGAAAAGATCTTTACGACAGCAGGTGTGGTAAAAATACTACAGCTTTAGTCCAAATCGGCCGCTAGAATCAACACCAACTGAAAGTTACATATAGCCACTTAAAGCTCAAATGACATAAACTAAGTTTTAAAAGTGAAATCTTGCAAATCAAGACGATTTCTTTTTGATACTGGTGAAAGAATATGCCTATCTCTGTCTTGCTAAAAAAATGTAAACATCTCTTTAATTGGCATATTTTAGTTTTAACCCATTTAAAGAAGCCAATTGAATCCACAAATGTAATCACACTTTAATTAAAATGCTGTTAAATCCTTATTCGTACACAGAAGACAAAAAACAGAGAAACTGAAATCTATCATGTAAAATGAACATAACTTTCAACTCATGCAGAAAATCTTAATTTTATGTAAGACGTCTTTACTCTTACTTACTTTACTGAGAAAATGTGTTTTCAGGGCCTTGAAAATTGTGTTAAACTATAACAATGTGAAAATCTGTAACCATATAATTCCCAGATGTTTAGAAATGTGAAATTCAGATGGAAGTACCTGCTCTCAAAAGAATGATTTAGCTCATAGTGAATAATGAATCATCCTTCTCCCACTCCATCATAAGTAATAACGACAGTAGTGGTCTGTCTATGTGCGGGCTACCATCTGCATCCCTTTCACATCCATTGGGCATCATCATCGCAGTCAGGAAGGAGAGATACATCATTTCTCCCCAGCCATATGTATTCAACAGAGGAAGAAAGCCTTTACTTGATATTCAAAAACTAAGCCATGTTAGTCTGTCAGCATACACCGTCTGATTTCAAGGCTCTTTGTAATACTCTGATTTTCTCCCACTTTCTTCTCTGGTCTTTTTTAGATCAATCCTTTTAACTTTGTCAGGGAGAAAAGATTCATTATTTGAATACATCCGCTCTGTCGCTAATTTGTAGGAGAGTGAAAGGGAGACTGATGCCCTCTCCGACCCGAATCTAATTATGCCGTCTACCTTTTTTTAGGTCACACCTGGTGTCACAGCGCCACACTCCTGCAATGTTAAGTGGTGCTTTTAATGTTTTTTTTGCCACTGGTTAAAAGTTAAAAAATAAGGACCAGCATAGACTGCTACATATTAGGGATCAAAATTACCTCTATGAAGGCGCAGACTCATTTAAGGGACCGTTCGGTATTTATGGAATGCACCACCGGAGGAAAATAGGGGAGGGTCATGTCTTTTTAGTCTTTGTTGAGGGGAGGGTCACCCAACATTCAGTTCTCAGTCTCGGCCCCCTAGCAGATGGTCTGACCCCATACGCGGAGATGGGAGGGGGGGGGGCAGGAGGAGCACTGCCCCCCTGGTGGCTCAAATGGGTAATTGCATTGTTTAAAAAATGAGTGGAATAATTACGTCTGGCATGACCAGATATTTTATAAATATTTTAAATAACACAAAACAACTAAATGGTGGTAGGTAATACATCAGATTTCATATACTGCTTTAGTAAAAAAGATATTACCTGGCTGACGATGGGAGCAGCAGTGACCGTGACTCTATTTGTGGATCTACTGATCGCTGTGGATTACTTTTTTTTGTGTCACTGGATTACGGCAAAATACGGATCTTTTTTCTCAACGTGTCTTAACGTTTTATGGTGTGACTGTGCTTGGTTTCTGAGTTTGGAGAGGCATCTCAACAGACTGTAGGTCCAACACTGATTGTTCACAGTTACATTTTAGTTGAATTTAAGCGTCTGTATGTTGCGTTCCAAGACAGCGATTGGATTTCATAAGGGAGAATTGTTAAATTGTTACAATGTAACTTAAAAACTGCTTTAAAAATAAACATATATGTTTTGGAATATAATGTTCAGCCTCGGCAGCTTTACCTATGTGCTAAAATATACAATGACTGAGGAAGCCTAGTCCATAGCAACTAGTGTTGAATTACCCAGTGTGCTTTGCTGAATGGTCTCAATGTTTTATTGTTTTATTTCATATGAATACTAGTTTACTAGAGGAGGAACTTAGTATTTGAAGTAATGCAGTAATGCATGAAGTGTGCATTTAGTTTCCATGCTTATTGTGTTTCCACAACAATGTTAGTGAGTAAATCTACTGAAATGGCCCCCACACCATAACAGAGGAGAGGGATGTGTAAGATGAGAATGCAGAGGTTAACTCATGTATGTCATGGTTGTAAAAATCAAATGGTATCTGTACTTCTTTGCTAAGTGCAAACTTGCACGCAAGGTGAGGGTCATTCCTCTTTTTCAAATCATTTTGGAGGGTCATAGGAAAATTATTACTGATGAGGGGAGGGTCATGTCTTTTTAGGTTAGAGGTCCCAAAACTCCTCCGGTGTCCCCTTAATTAAATAACGAACAGTCCCTAATGTCCGGAGGAGGGATGATAAATGAAATTAAGCAATTCTTGCATCAGTGTTATATTAATATTTTTATTATTCGTTTTTATGTTACTGCTAGGTATACTGCTGCAAGTATTTTCTATGCATGCAAAAACACCTGACAACGATTGGGACTCCTATCACTACTTTAGTGGTATGGACCACAACAGAATCTAAATATTCTTACCGTGGATTTCCACTGGATGCGGAATGTCTGTGGACCGGCTCCGCTGCGGAACGGCTGCGTGCTCCGCTGTCCGTCAATACCCACCAGGTCCGGATTTGTTGCGTAACATCTGCGGCCAGCCGACCACGAGATCTCGCGAATTGACGTATGTTCGCGCGATATAACAGGATGTATGTTGTTCTATAAACAGAACCACAAAACCACCACCAGTTAGTTTCCATCCAGAGGAGTAGAGGGGAAACAACTCTGTGCTGTGTTTTCAAGGTGTAGTGCAGGGAAATATCAGATCAGATCAGAAATACTTTAATAATTCCAGGGGGAAATTATTTTTGTTACCACTCCAGGTATACAAACAACATATACAAACAACATCTATTATCCAGACTTTTAACATATATAATAAAAACAAATATACAGTAATAATAAATAAAATATGAAATGTACAGTGTTAATGTTAATGTGCAATAGAAAGAGAAAATGATTGTCTATGTTGAGATGATTATAGTGCAATAAAAAAGAGAAGTGAATTGTTTATGTTTGAGATGAGATGATTACAGAGAGGGGGTGTGTGACTCTCTGAGGGAGGTGTTGTAGAGTTTAATGACCACAGGCACAGGCAAATATGACCTGCCGTGAGCACGGTGTATTTTATTTTGAAAATTACCCGGATGTTTTATTTTGTTTCTGTGCTCGACTTCCTGTCCCGTACTATCTCCCGTGTGCTGAATTGCTGCGGAGCTCTCCGTCGTCCGTCAAAAATAGAAGCTCTGCGTATCTGCTCCGGAGGGCTGCGGACTGACGGAGCGGGGCCGGAGTCGGGACGCAGACGTTCTGCAGTCAGTGGAAATACACACACTGACTTTAATGGAAACCTAATGACTCCGTCGACGTTCTGGAGACGTTCCGCATCCAGTGGAAATTGCCAGTTAGACATAACATCAAACATGATAGAAATTGGATGTAGTTTTTAAAACTTTATTCCTCTGATTTTCTTTTGAAGGATAAGGAATTGTTATTGTATTTATTTGTCATCCTATTTACATACATGAGAGGGACAGAATACTAGGAACACATCAATATAATGCAGTCCAGCACAACGGCAGAGGCGTCGTTAGGCCTGGGCGACCCTTATCGATCAGACGGTTGCTAGATGATAGCAACAAATACGGCATGATGGTCGGACCCTGCACGTAGCTGCCCGTTCTATTTGCCTCAGAAAAATAAACTGGACAAACCATGAGTTCTACAAAACAAAAATTAAGAACTGCGAATTGGAAAATACTTTTCTTCTTAATTTGCATGTGCCATTCTGGGGCTTTTTTATTGTATTATACTTATTTTTGTGGAGGCATACAGTCAAGGGAGAAGCCCATAGAGAGCCCATGAAAACTTTCGGAACAAAATATTTCAGCAACGTTTTGCTCCTGCTCCTACGCTCATGTACAGCTCCTACTCACGCTCTCCGTCTCTGCTAGATTGGGAATGATTGAGATTTCTCTTGGCACAGCTACCAGAAGACTTCCAACTTTCAGACAGGTTGCTCACGTCACATCTACGTCTTCAAGCTCAGTTTGCAGCTGCGCAGTAACACTCAGCCATCACCGGAAAAGGCTTTTTTATGACTCTAGTTAGCCTAACTCTCTAGCTGTGTATTCCATGTGAAATACACAGCTAGCAAGTTAAGACTGACACTCTTCTTTAGGCAAAAAGTGTTTTTGAACAAGGTATTTAACCCCCTACCCTCCACCAGCTGCTTTTTGACAAACGGGGCAAGACTGTGGATGTACAGGGAAGCTGTCAGCGCAAACCTATGGAGCTCATTCAACTTTCTCTGGATAAGTAGCGGATTAAAATAAATACTTTTATTGGTCTGATTCTATGAATGTTTGATATGTCAGACTAATCTGGAAAGCCCTATTCTGCAAATCAAAAGGTGAATAAACTTAGTTTAGATGGGTTTATCCCCCTGTATATCCCTGCTGCAAAGTGAATTTCAGTCTAACTCCCCTGATACTGAGGCTTTGCTTAACAGGACGAGTTGAGACAGAAAGCCCAAAGCACTCAAAATGAAGGACTGTTATAATTTTTGTCAGAAGGGGCGTCAGACTTGGATTCAGGCAGACAAGGCTTTAGCAAAACACAAGGGATGGTCCTGTGGGGGAAAGTGTGTGTCATGCTCAACACCTTCACAACCCATTCTGATCAAGCTCTTTTACTGAATGGGCACATTCTATATATAGGCCACGCACACACCCACACCCACACACACACACACACACACACACACACACACATTCTCACTCACAGCTATTACTATACTACTACTCCTCAAATACTGATGTTTGGCGTCACTTTTTTAACACTCTGGGATATCTCTTTGGCATAATTTTTCAACATGCAGGTAAAACCACTTAGTTAGGGTTAGGAAAAGATGTATGTTTAAGTGACACACGGGACATGAACGGGACCCATAACCCCAGTCCCCAGGGTGAAAGTCCTGTGTTGTTTGACTCATCTACCACCCCAACCTACCTGCTACCTAGTTCCGGTCTTTAATACTACTCCCTACCATTGTTGCTCTTCATACTGTAGTACTTCATCTTACAGCACCACGGTCAAGCAGTTGCTCTGTCCAGTGCGTCCCATACAGATGGTAAAGGGTGCCTTGTGTGTCGGTATCTGATGCAGAGGGCCACTGAACAAGCGTCAGTATGTGACGAGCTGGGAGCGAAAACGGCTTGAAATATGACCACACGAGAGTAAAAAAGTCAGAGACCACAGCATCTAAACAACTGGGACGATATATAAGGCATACACCTTTTCCCACACATGTACAGAAGACGATTAGGGCCACATGTGAAAAATGTATTTGAGTTCTGAGTTTAAAGTCAGAATTTTGAGAATGAAGTCAGAATTATGACTTTAATCTCAGAATTCTGAGTCAGAATTCCTATTATTATTGTTGTTGTTATGTGTTATTATATGTTTGCAGGCTATAACGCATTCTGTAAAATGTCAAAGGCACATTTATAAACTTCATTTTAAATTATTCATAAGTAATAATTTTCATCTTTTTTATTTATATTTGAGCCATCATCACCCTAATGATCGTTTAATTTGTTCGGACTTGTGAAGCACTTTGTACAGTCTGTTTCAACATGAGCGCTATAAAGAAATCATTGATCATCTCTCTGAGGTTTAATAATAATAATTTACTGCAGCAATGTTTTGCAGAAATATGATTATTAACTGGTATGCACGCTACAAATAGCCACAGCTGTGCGTAATGACAGCTACCATTGGAGAACCTCGCTGAAGTGACAGTGGGTGAAACTGCACTTTCTTTGCCGTATTGGCCATTGACAGGTCTAATGAGAGGTGGAGGAGACACAAGTACTAAAATGAAAACAGATGTTTAAGGGCATTTCTAAATCCATTTATGGCTACCTGTGGGAGTGGAAATGAGGATTGCAAGTGTGCCCAGTTCCACAATGATTGAGATTTATAAAACTGAAACTGGTTCAAGTGTGGCTTTATAAATATGACAAAAAGAATGCATATGCATATTTCTGTCTGTGTGTGTACACACAGTTTTAGTTAGTTTTGATGCATCTGGCCCCATGGGATCAAATATGACAGACAAGCACAGTACTTTTTACTTTTATCTGTTTATATGCTACCTTTTGCCAACATCATTAAGTCTCAACACATCACACCCTGCCTGCATTTAGTTCCCCTTTGACCTGCCAATTGATATTCACTGTTGAATGCATGATGAGGACAAGATGGAGATTCTTTCATTTGGTCCTCCCAAAGACAAACTTCTACTTCAGAATAAACTTGGAAGCTTATCAGCTTACGTTAATTCTGAAGACTTGACTTTCAGTGAAAAGAGATTATAAAATCTCTTTCTTCAACTGAGAAATCTTCAAGATCATTCCTTTCTAAAGGTTCCCTAGTGAAAATATTAAATTCACTAGTCTTGTCTCATTTAGATTATTGCAATGCATTACATTCGAGTCTCAGCCAAAGTAGCATACATCATTCACAACTGGTACAAATGGATGCACGGCTTTTAACAGGATGAGAGAAGTACGGACATATGACTCCTATTTTAGCTGCCATACATTTGCTCCCAGTTACTTTTAGATCATGGTCTTACTCTGTCTTACACAGTATTAGTGAGCTTTGAACCCCATACTGTATAGATGTACCTGGTTGGTAACCCAAGGTCCTCAATGGCACCTTAACTTTACCTTCATCAAAACTTCCAAGCCATTAGCATCGCCAGCCTGAACAGCTAAGGTTTAGCTAGCTCTGTGTCTGCTTTTAAGCCTCTTCTGAAAACGTTTGTTTATAACACAGCTTTTTATCCTGTGATCTTTTTTTAATATGGTCAAGTGTATCTTTATTTCTCTTTATGTATTCTTACTGTGTGATTGACTTGTTGTTGTTGCTTGTGCTATCTGATGTTTTTACTCAAACTCACTCGCTATTACTTGGTTGTTGTTATTTCTTTTTACTTGTGGAGCACTTTGTAACATTGATACGAAATGTGCTATATGAATAGATTATTATTATTATTATTAGTAGTAGTAGTAGTAGTAGTAGTAGTAGTAGTACTAGCAGCAGTAGTAGTATAGGGGTAGAAGATAAAGAAAAAGACATTCTCATCCTCCTCACTTGCAAATGAACTACTTAAGATGACTGGAGAAGATATTTCTTTGTCCTTTTTCATCTTGCAAAGCTATATTTTCTCCCTCAGCTGTTCAGAGAGATGAGATATCATAAAAAGATCATTAAATTGGTCTATATGTCATGGGACCAATGTGCCGTGGGACTGCAGCTTCCATACTTTCTGGCCAAGCTAAAGCAGAAGACATGGGAGAGGAATAATGTGATTTGATGGTGAGGACACATTTCTTTTGAAGAGATGAGTGTTCAGTGTTTTTCAAATTGTTTTGATTTCTTGAAGCAGAATTAGCTGTTTTGAGTATTATATTGTGATTATGGCAATATCCCCCAAGGGACTTTATATATCCAGTGTTTTTTGCTGATCTGTATTATTGGTAAGGCCTCTCCGGGAACCATCACCTTATCGTGGTGGAGAGGTTTGTGTGTCCCTATGAACCTGAGGGCTGTGTTGTCTGGAGCTTTGTGCTCCTGGTAGGGTCTCCCAAGGCAAAGTGGTCTCAGGTGAGGGGCCAGACAAAGAATGGTTCAAAAACCCTATGAGTGACCGAGGAAGAGATGGAGTGACCCTGCCCGGAGGAAGCCCGGGGCCCCCGTCTGGAGCATAGACTGTATATATTAGTGGACAGCGCATCCGGTTCAGCAAAATGCGGCAAATGCGGAAGTGCCTTAAACCTGCATTCTATCTGAATTCCAGCAGGGGGCGACACGTGCGGTTGCAAAAAGGAGGTCCGTTTCTATAGAAGTCTATGGCGAAATGACCCACTTCTCACTTGATTTATTACCTCAGTAAACATTTCAATTAAGAGTTTATATTCTCAATCGCTAGTTTTAAGTCTTCTGCAACACAGAATGATGTTCATTTTTTGAATTATGGTCTCGTTGATTTTAAAATCGGCGATAAAGCGGGGGATGTTTTAGGGCGTGGCTATGATGTGATTGACAGTTCGCGGCCTGTCAATCATGACAGAGGTTTAGCAAAGCTTATCCATGGCATGTAAACTTCACTTTGGGGGTTGACCAGCTTTCGTCTTCGTGACTGTGACAGTTGGTCGCCTAATAATGTCTTGTTCAACGTTCGGTTGTACGACAAGACACTCAAAGGAGTCGGCAGTTCAGTTTTTCCGGTAAGTAACGTTACATTTTGTTTTAATACCGTTTTTCGTTAGCCAACGTTAGCATCCCAATGAATATCAGTTAGCTAGCTAGATTGCACCTTGCTAACCAAGCTAGCGGGCTAACTAATAACAAGCGGATTAAAATTAATATATTTAACGTTACAGTCGTATACAGTAGGTATGCACAACGGTCTCGCCGGTAATCTGTTTTTAACCATATGTGATGTTATTGCTAATCGATGCGCATGTAATGGTAATGTTAGCTTAAAGTCAAAGCCTGATATAGCTAACGTTATAGTGCGAATTCATATAAATCCTATTCGTACGGGATTAGAATCATTTTGGGACCGCGTGTGATTTAGAAAGTACCCCCTCACATCTGAGTTTTGTGTGGGGCATTCGCACGGGACACGGAGATGGAGATGCTTTTACTTGAATATACTGAAATATATGTACCCCGCCCGAGAGTTGGGCAACGTTACCCGGAGGCGCCCGAAGGACAGGCACAGACACCCACACAGCATCACCGTCACCCTCTCTGGAGCGCGTCGACGGACGGGGCAGTAGGCCAGAATATCCGTTTTTGCAATAAAATGTCGCACATGAAAAAATATATATATTATTGTAAAGTTACATAAGTGTTCTATCTTGAAAAATCTTCAGTTCTGCAGCCAAATGTATTGTATAAAGCACCAGGTTCAATATTCTTTTCTCAAAAATCTAAATACATTATTTCAGACTGTTAATGTACCTAACAAGCATGCTGCAGGAGTTATTAACCACTGTTGTTGATGCTGTTACACTGAGGTCTTTCTTCCACTTACTGTAGTTGTGTCTGCTAATCTATTTGAAGACCTTCTGTCAGCACATTAGTCTGTTTTAAGATGAGTCACATACATGTTACAATCTATATTAACAAATTCTGTTTATTACTAAAATGTAAGTAATGTAAGTGTTGCGTACAATACACATTGTCTAAGATAAATTTGACATGTAGGAGTATGTTTACTTAATACTGCATGTCCTCAACTGAAGCATGCCTTCATGTACAAGCTCATATATTAATATAATTCATTGTGATCTACCATGCCTTAACTACATGTTTGTCTTTACAAAGGTATCCACACTGAAAACTGAATGACCAGAGCCAGAGGGAAGACCTGGTGTATAGCGCAGCGTATTTGGTGCCATTCATCTGGTTGTGGAAAACAGATTGCATTGACCACATCCAAAGTTCTCAAATGTGTTCTGATTATAACGATGCCAGAAAATCATTTTCGGTTCAGCTTCTTCTGCTGAAAGGACAGACCAACTTTTAGCACTTTAGCATCATTGGTATTTAGAGGTTTAAAATGTGAGTCCTGTAATAGATGTGTCCTCTTGTGTTACTGTTAGGCCTGCTGCTCCTAGGTAGCTTCTCTGTCTCTCCTCTCTCCCTCTCTCTGTCTGTCTCTCCTCCCTCCCTCTGTCTGTCTCTCCTCTCTCTGTCTGTCTCTTATTGCAGGAGTGGAGTCTAGAGGGTGGGAGTCTGGGTTCCAGCTGCCTCTCATCTACCACAATCAACCAACAATTTGTGATAATACTTTTGTTATAATGAATTTGCAATAACCTTACACAGATTAAACAGCACCTAGTGCATTTTCAATTACCTACTAAACACTTGACTATGTATGTCAAAATAAATATGTCTATAAATTAATCTAAAAGGATTTTGGTGAAGTGTTTTCATGGTGATTAAAATTGACAAGTACATAAAGACACACAAGAAAAGCACAAACTACACTTCCCTGATCCTTCTTTGTCAACATTCAAATATGGTAACATTTGAGAAATCATTTTTGTTGATTAAAGCCAAAATAGACACTTTTAATCAATTACAAATTCTATCAAATTACCAATGTCTTCTTGTATGACTACAATATTGTGTATGTTCCTATAGTTGCTTCAGAAAAACAAATGTAGCTTTAGAAAGACCTTTATTTCACATTGAAATGGGCATTAACTACAAAAACTACATAAACCACAAACAACACTGGCAATATTTTTAAGATTATGTTAGGGTTAGGGGTTAAATTGATGAATTAAATAATGTAGTTCACCTTTTACAATCCGGTGTACATTCCACACATAAAACACTGCTGTGGGTCAAGGTAAGACATGTCTGCATATGAAAAAAAGGGTAGTTGAATCACTAGTGTCACATTGTTAATTACAGTAGAAATGGTTGACATTACAAACCACAATATAAAAATATAGCTTAACATATACAGCTTAAAACACTTGTGCAGCACTCTGTTCAGTCAAGTCCAAATGCCTGGGTAAAGAAATAGAAGCTGCCTTTACAATTACAGTGAGCATAGTGTGACAGTCTGTTGGTTGTCTGTAATGCACAGTGGAAAAAGAAAAAAAACCTGCGAGCCTTGTCGATCTTCCCCGGATTGTTAACAGCCCTCCACCTGCATCTCTGGGTGATGCCAGAGAAAATGCACTTACTTCTGAGGTATTGGGTGGGTGCACATGCCATCGTGGCTCTCCACACTCCTATTTGTGAAAAAAAAGAGTCATCAATTTCCATTTGAGCCCCTCATAGTTAAATATATATGCACACTAGCATGTAACTGTACTTCATTAATTATCGGGGGAGAATACAGATGAATCAACAACAGTCTATTGTAACTTGTAATGCGCTCTTATTCCGGCACGCGTGGTAAATGCATTCAAACGGCCGAGATCGAGTAGCGAAGTTGGCGAGATGATACACATTGGACTACTTCCGGTTTTCAAAATAAGATGTTAATACAAAGTACATATAAAAACTAGTAATGGATTATATTCACCAGAAGTAAAATACATGTAACCTGTGTCTGTCCATTATACAAAACAAATGAGTGAATTGTGAAAGGAATGTATAGTTTGAGTTTACAAGAGTACAACATAATTCCAGACTGATTTATTTCAGGGGACACCTCTGACTACACCCATATTTAAAATCAGGCAATTAAACGGTATCAATTTGGGGATTTTTGGAAGCAAAGTCCCATACTTCTGCTGTAAAATGACTCAAAATATGAAACTGGAGGTGCTATAAAAAGACTTTGGTCCATAGTTCCAGGCAATGACTGACATATTTGAGTACAGGGCATCACTTAATACTGTCATACTGAAAATCAAACAATTTTACTGTATAATTTTGGAGATTTCTGGAAGCAAAGTCCCATACTTCTGCTGTAAAATTACTCAAAATATGAATTTGGAGGTGCTATAAAAAGACTTTGGTCCATAATTCCAGGCAATGGCTGACATATTTGAGTACAGGGAATCACTTAATATTGTCGTACTGAAAATCAAACAATTTTACTGTATAATTTTGGAGATTTCTGGAAGCAAAGTCCCATACTTCTGCTGTAAAATTGTTTGATTTAAAGTATGACAGTATTAAGTGATGCCCTGTACTCAAATATGTCAGTCATTGCCTGGAACTATGGACCAAAGTCTTTTTATAGCACCTCCAGTTTCATATTTTGAGTCACTTTACAGCAGAAGTATGGGACTTTGCTTCCAGAAATCTCCAAAATTATACAGTAAAAATGTTTGATTTACAGTATGACAGTATTAAGTGATGCCCTGTACTCAAATATGTCAGTCATTCCCTGGAACTATGGACCAAAGTCCTTTTATAGCACCTCCAAATTCATATTTTGAGTCATTTTACAGCAGAAGTATGGGACTTTGCATCCAGAAATCTTCAAAATTATACAGTAAAAATGTTTGATTTACAGTATGACAGTACTAAGTGATGCCCTGTACTCAAATATGTCAGTCATTCCCTGGAACTATGGACCAAAGTCTTTTTATATCACCTCCAGTTTCATTTTTTTAGTCATTTTACAGCAGCTGTAAGGGACTTTGCTTCCAGAAATCTCCAAAATTATACAGTAAAATTGTTTGATTTTCAGTATGACAATATTAAGTGATGCCTTGTACTCAAATATGTCAGTCATTGCCTGGAACTATGGACCAAAGTCTTTTTATAGCACCTCCAGTTTCATATTTTGAGTCATTTTACAGCAGAAGTATGGGACTTTGCTTCCAAAAATCCCCAAATTGATACCGTTTAATTGCCTGATTTTAAATATGGGTGTAGTCAGAGGTGTCCCCTGAAATAAATCAGTCTGGAATTATTGTTGTATTCTTGTAAACTCAAACTATACATTCCTTTCACAATTCACTCATTTGTTTTGTATAATGGACAGACACAGGTTACATGTATTTTACTTCTGGTGAATATAATCCATTACTAGTTTTTATATGTACTTTGTATTAACATCTTATTTTGAAAACCGGAAGTAGTCCAATGTGTATCATCTCGCCAACTTCGCTACTCGATCTCGGCCGTTTGAATGCATTTACCACGCGTGCCGGAATAAGAGCGCATTACAAGTTTAGTGTCGGCTGAGTTGACCACGGAGATCCGAGTGTCGGCTGGCTTGACCGCAGTCATAGACTGATGGAGCAAACAGTAGCAAGACATTATCAGTGCATTATGGTTGTTACAGTTAACCAAACGTTTTAAGAAACTTTGTTATACATCTGCTAATACTTAGCGTTAGATAATGATTATTGATTATGAGCATTAACAATCCCCGTTTTGCATTTCGCTGACACTACGTTTAAATTAGGACAACGTAAACTTCGATTTGCAGAAAATTAACGTTAGCATGTTTTACCAGTGGCTAGCTAACGTTACAGACAATTTACATGGTAACTTCAGATACATTTACTTTACAATGTGACTCATCTTATATGTAATATAACTATTGGACAAAGATATATTTAAAACCTAGCGAAGCTATATCTTACCTCGAATTATGTATGCTAACTTTCAGCAGCAGTTGCATCCAGATTGCCAGTGAACGTGTGTAAGGTAACGTAGAGTGTAAGCAGCGTTGCCAACTCCAAAAAAAACAAACAGTCAGACACCGCCCAATAGTCTATGGCTCCTCCCTCACTCCGCCCTCTCGTCTAAAAACGTCACATCCGCAACCAGGATGGCTGCGCCCATAAACGCAAACTCGACGACGGATAAGTGATCTCCACAAACCAATGGGTGACGTCACACATGCTCTGTCCATTAATATATACAGTCTATGGTCTGGAGCCAGGCCCAGATGGAGGGCTCGTCAGCGAGCGTCTGGTGGCCGGGTTTGCCACGGAGCCCGGCCGGGCATAGCCCGAAAAAGCTACGTGGCATCCATCTCTCCATCCCATGGGCCCACCACCTGTGGGAGGAACCGCTGGGGTCAGGTGCGCTGCCACACGGGTGGCAGTGAAGGTCAGGGGCCTCGACGGACCAGACCCGGGCAGCAGACGCTGGCTCTGGGGACGTGGAATGTCACCTCTCTGTGGGGGAAGGAGCCGGAACTGGTGCGGGAGGTGGAGCGCTACCGGTTAGATCTGGTGGGGCTTACCTCTACACAGTCTCGGTTCTGGAACCATACTCCTGGATAGGGGCTGGACTCTTTTCTTCTCCGGAGTTGCCCAGGGTGTGAGGCGCCGGGCGGGTGTGGGGATACTCACAAGCCCCCGGCTGAGCGCCGCTACGTTGGAGTTTACCCCGGTGGACGAGAGGGTCGCCTCCCTACGCCTGCGGGTTGTGGGGGGGAAAACTCTGACTGTTGTTTGTGCGTATGCACCAAACAAGAGTTCGGAGTATTCGGCCTTCTTGGAGACCTTGAGTGGAGTCCTGTATGGGGCTCCAGTGGGGGACTCCATAGTTCTGCTGGGGGACTTCAACGCGCACGTGTAAATTCTCCCACACCACACTGGGATATTTTTCCTGGCCAGTTATGTGATTTATGATATCCTTAATTAAGGGGTTTACTTTCTGGGAGGATAGTTCCATCATATGTCATCATTATGTACAGCATTGTCCTTATCAGGGGTTGGTGTTTGTTTTTACTCCCCAATTATTTATTTATCACCTTTTGCCACTATCACAATTCCTTGTATTGGAGACGATTTCCTACCAGTGTCAGTACCTGACACCATACTTTCACTAGGGCAAATAATAGGAAGCCATAAGGTCTTCTTATGAGTCATAGGAAACTTTTCTCTGTTCCAAATCCACTTTGCAAATTAGGCAAATAAGACGGGTGTGTTTTTATATAAAGTTCTTTGTCTTTACAGTTTTAAACTTTCTAATACACATCATACAAATAATCATCTGATGCACATAAAAACATCTTTCTCGCCCCCTGGTGGTGAGTTGCTGTTTATGTCCCCCCCCCCATTTTATTTTGGGACATGGGCCAAACAAAAAAATTACATCATACATTTTTCCCCAAGATGTTTTTTGTCATTTTAGAGTGTTTCTCATCCCGCTGATGTTTGTTCAAGTTTTCATTTTTCCGATAAGTTTGGTTTTAATTAGTTATTTGATGCTATAAAAACAGGGTGAAACGTCATGTTTTACAGCTGTGATTGACTCACGATTGGTCGGGCGGGTTTTTGGGCGGGACTTCGAAGTTACGGTGGCTGCAGAGCCTCAGCTGGGCTTCAAGGAGTCCACACAGCATCCACGGGGCTGGGAAGATCTTGTATACCTGTAGGGAGTCAGGGAGTCAAGGTCTGATTAATATTGGTGCTCTAATTACTACTGGATGCAGTTCTTGTTTGTATGTGTAAAACCTCGAAACAGCTCTACTGGGTGAAATGGTAAAATTAAATTAAAAAATAAATAACACAGAGACAAGGCCAGACACATTGCCATAGACAAAAATCACGTTAAAGTTGCATCCACCCACTGAAAATATCATCTTTAACTCTTTGTGGGTCAGCTGCAGTCATCACTCATGGCTATCAGTACAATAAAGCAGTAAAACAGTAAACAAAAAAAAGACATCATCTATGTTTTACCCATATTTAGACTTGGCCTGTTTAAGGCTTTTTTCCCCATGTATCTACTAATATTATATCATTTCAGAATTGAATGATTGCTATCAAAAAATAAACAATATAATTTTCAGAATGTAAGTGTGTATATGTGTGTGTATAATGTGTCTACATGGCCATGTGTGGGGAAAGGGAAATGGATGTGTATGAGTCTTTGGACTCCTCCTCCTTCTGCTAATGACTGCATCTGCATCTGTATGCCTGCCATGATGCTGCTGTCGTGATCAGGTCTCAATAGGCTTACTCTGTTGTTAAACAAGGTTAAATAAAGTCAATAACAGTTTAAATATGAGGTCAAGTGAAAATAGGCTCGTTGGAGATGAACTGCGTCTCGCCTGTAAAGTTGATGAGAGCAGGCGGCAGCAGCCGGGGGCGGTGACAAAAATCCGCTCTCAAGTTGGACGGTTTCCAGCCGTTTCCAGCAGCCTTCAGGCTGAACAGGAAGTCACAGAAACACTGTGGTCCGATTCCGATTTAATAAAATGTTATCAGACCCATATATCAGCTTGTACACAGTCTCCAGTTGTTTTAATTATGACAGAGTAGCTGTCACAATGCTCTACATGCGATATGTTGCTGATTTTAATTAACAACAGACTGTAGATGATCTGTAATCTGATCAGATTTAGTCTCTCTGACTTCTAAACGTAACTATCAGCCACACAACATGTGTTCTGTACAGAATAAGCCTTTAAATCAGACAAATAGCAGTTAAAATCCCTCCAATTCAAAATAAAAGAAAGTTTATATAAAACGTCAGCATGTTGAGTCAATTCTGAACCAATCAGCTGTTAGATCAGCTGAGAGGCCGGCATTTCCCAGCATGCCCTGGGTCCGCCTGGGTCTTGCAGTCGGTGAAAAGCAACTGCGCTGCCTGGGTCTCAAACCTGCAGCTGCCGTGATCTCGTGAGGTTATCGTTGCCCACGTGTGCATGACGTCAGAGCAAGTCGGGATCAAGTCGGACACAAATCTACCCGGCATGCATTGGGCGGCGATCGCCGGTGATCGATTCTGCGCAGACCTGGCTCATCTCCAACGAGCTTAATGATAAATACTGTGGTACATTATTTTGGTTTATGTTTGTCCCAGTTTCCTTGCAGTTTGCCTGTTTTATGTCTGGTGCACCTACTGAATAAGGAAAAGCTCTGTTTTAAAGCAAGTGCAATGCTTACATGCAGCTGTTAATCTTGTTTGTTAACATAGCAGGACAGATAACAGTGTGATTTAATTAAAGGTTTGAAATCATAATTTGACTGCTTCAGTGCTGAATACTGCTGATGTCACTGCCACTGTTCTACTGTATTGCTGTTACTACTGCATCCAATACTACTGTTTCTTCAACTAGCTTTTACTACAGAGACAACTACAACATCATAGCTCCGGTACAGGTAGTGTGTCTACTGCACTGCTTCTCCTGTTGCAACTACTACTAACACTGTTTGTATTACTTCAATAACAACTGCTTATACCGCATCATTACTGCTACTATTGTGACTATGAAACTTCTACTACTACTTACCTCTACTGCCATGGTACTACTACTACCACCCCTACTACTATTACTAGCAAATTGTACATGCATGGTTGGTAACTATTTCCAATATACACTTTTTAATATATAATTTGAAATGGTCTTTACACCCCAACAGCAATAACTAACTTATGGATTCTGAAAAAAGAGCGAAAAAGATCTGTCATTTGTAGCTGCTGTAATCCTGTAAAAACGCCCACCAATCACTGCCTCGCGGTCAGCTTGGACAGAACAAATGAAATGCCTCCTTGCCCCGCTGCGCGTACTCTACCCCTCCCGTGTATGAACCTGAGCTCAAGGCACGTCGTCACCACATTGCTAGTTATGTTTGTTTTAAACATTTGGTATGATATTAGCTGTTTGCTTACAGTGAATGAGACATGAAGTAAAACTGCGCTCCTTTCTCTGCACTGTAGCAGCAACGCAGAAGTGCTCGTGCACGTCTGTGTGTGGGCGGAGCCCCGAGGGCAGGAGGAGGGGTTAGACGGAGCCCCGAGGAGATGCTAACTTTGGCCAACATTACCACCCTACCTTTAAATGTGTAGTTAGGAAATATGCTTTTTGCTTCTGTCTGTATGGTAAATATGAAGCCAACTATAGCAGCCAGTTAGCTTAGCATAAAGACTGGAAACCATGGGGAAACCTCTAGCCTGGCTCTATCCAAAGCTTATAGAATCCACCTACCAGTAGTAAATAACACGTTACATTCTGTTGTTAAAGCTGTTAAAAAAAAAAAAAAAGTGAAAAAACATAACATTTTTACGGTAGGTTATGTGCCAGGCCAGGCATGTAGATGTGTACACGCAGGGTGTAAACTTCCCTCTCAAGCTTTCTTTGCTCGTTATTCACAAAACTACCTCCATCACATTTTGTGTGTATATGCCAGTGTAACACTATTAATTCCTTTTAGAAAAGATTGTACGAAAATGTACGTCATTATCCACATTTGTACGATTAATTGCACGTCACCCCTCTATGATGGTCTTTATGTTTTCAGAGGACACTTCGTACAAACCAAGATGATTGAAGCACATTACCATCATACCGTTTCTTTTGTGCACAATGGACGGACACTCAAACAGTCAAATGAGTGCATCGTACATTTTATCCAAATGCAATTAGTGGCACCAAAGACATAGTTTGTCAGGTACAGACATGAGTTGTCTCTGAGATATGGTGAGGGACAGACAGATAAACAGATACATGATAAGTGTACAGATCATTGCCATAGACTCTTCTATTAAAGTCCCTCTTTGTATCCTCCTGTCAGTGTTATGGGAGGAGAAAACCAATCGCAGCTGTGTTTTAACAGACGAGAAACTAATGTTTCAATCATGCGGCAAACAAGATTAACGTGAGCCTCCTGTCTCTTCATAACATGCAAACATGATACTAATGTTTCTTCGCTGCAGATGATGCTGTGTTTCTGCCTCACAGAGTTCATCTAACTGGTTTCATACGTGTCTTTACCACATCATTAACGAGTCAACGAGGCGAAAAACTGCAGTAGCCTCAGACAGACTGAGACATGCAGCCCAGCACTGAAGAAAAAAAGAGATTTTCAACTTTTCTTTCCTCCATGGCCCTCATTTCTCCTACAACAAGCATCTGACTTTCTCCTCAGATTCTATTTTCAAGGCTTTGTGACTGTGACCTCTCTGACACATCTGTGACACTTTGAAAGCATCAAGGGATTCTGTTTGTTTTTACTCCCCAATTCTTTTCAATCACCTTTTGCCACTACCACAAATCTTTGTATTGGAGAAGATTTCCTACCAGTGTCAGTACCTGACACCACAATTTCACTTGGACAAATAGTAGAAAGTCATAAGGTCTTCTTATCTTCTTCAAGCTTCTCTTCTGATTTGCATAAATACATTTCACCAACATTTAATCCAACTGCTCTTAATGGTTAATCACTGAATCATTTGGTAAACCCATACATTTTAAATTGGTTTGTCAGCTATATAAAATGTGTGTTTGTATGAACATCTAAATTACATGTACCCACGCATAATGAATACTCGTTATTGCTAGTTGATTTCACCTAATGGTAACCACAATGGTCACCCTATTACAGTTAATGGTGGGGGGCACTGCCAATTTTCTTCAACATGTAGCAGGATAGTCAGCAAGGAATAGGAAGAGCTTGTGGACAACGGATCCATCAGCGAGGTGGCCATGGGTCCCAACAGAGAGGCCAGAGTGGTGGCCATGGGCCCCAACAGAGAGGCCAGAGAAGTTACTGTAAATACTGTAAAAACCAATTTGGACAAATGACTGTAGAAAATGTCTTCATTGATCACAACCTGATTATACATGGGATAGGTATTATGGAAATGATAGATTCTGTAAATGCTGGGTAATGTAAGTGCATTACCTAATGTGAAAACTGTAATCCGTCTTTTACACTACTGTAGCATATTACTTTCAGCACTTCTAACGGCGATTTGAAACATGTATCTTGCATTGTTTGTTAATGGATTCACCAAAACTTGAATCATGATTGTGAGGTGAGAGATGTTTACAATCCAAATTAATGCATAATGGAGAGTTTTGAATGAAAGACTGGCTGTGTTACAAGTGTGATGAGTTTGGAGTTGTGATAATAGTACCAAAGCAATCAAAAAAATCTGTAAGACGTGCATGTTTCTATTTAAAGTGCTTCTACTTTACAGCTTTTAACTCTCCATTACACATCATACAAATAATCATCTGATGCACATACATTATCTCTGTGCAATATTTAGGCCCTTTAATTGATGTTTGATTTGTAGATGATTTCACATTATTTTATTTAGGTTATTTTCCAATGTAAACATGGTGTGTGTGTGTGTGTGTGTGTGTGTGTGTGTGTGTGTGTGTGTGTGTGTGTGTGTGTGTGTGTGTGTGTGTGTGGGTTAGGGTTAGCTTAGTTACCATTTGGAGGTAGGCTGCAGTTTTGATTCCAGCATGGAGGAGTCTTTCTACACCAAGGTAGTTAAATACCAACCACTCCTAAACACCATCTCAGCAGGCTGCTGATGGCTGGGTTAGGCAGCAGAAATTATGGAACATCATGTCACTAAATACCTTTGTAGACAAATTCAACAACTTCATTTGGCTCATTTACAGTATAAATGAGTTTACGTTCAATTTCATTTTCTTTTGCAGAAGCAATAATTAAACAGGAAATTAATTTTCATTAATTCGTCTTTTTTTAAGGTGCGTTTGTACTTTTGGGGGGCATTTTGAGCCTTTATTTGAGAACAGACAGGAAATGAGGGGAGAGAGGGATGGGGAACGACATGCAAACGTCTTTGGCCAAAGTCAAACCTGGGACGATGCGGTTCATGGAGGGTGACATAACCCCTCAGCCACGAGGTGCCCCATTTCTGTTTTAATAAGGCAGCACAAAATGTGTTTCATGCAGCAGATGTTTTCACAGTCCTTAATAAGCTGTAAACTTAAAGGGGCAGTTGTTTTTTTAAAGTCACTTACCTATAGTGCCCATGCAGAAAGATTTTTTTTTAGGTTTCCCCTTAAAAGGTTTATTTTTGAGGTAAAGCTTTACGGTACAAATCACATTGCTTAAAATAAACTATTTATGAGCAAGTCAAAGCAGCAAGGGTACACATCTTCCTGTGTGCATCACACACTGATTAATGGGTGTACTGTCCCCACACATGCTGAGGTCACGACAGAACTAGGTGCCTTTCAGTGATGGATACATTGACAACAGAGAAAGGGAACAATTTTCATTAATTTTACTGTGTTTTGAGTGAATGGCACCCTGTGTCATTTGGCTCTAAAACAATACTAAGACTAAATCTTATTGTTGTCTACTGAACTCAAATATTAGTTGCTGCAATGCAGGAGGGTTTGATTATTTTAACTTAAGTCCTAATAAAAATGTTTATGAAGTGTATCCCACTTGTGATGCTTTCTCTTTTATTTAGCTGTTATGTTAATTGGTTATGGCTGATAATTTAAGATAATCATGGGACACAACAGAAGAGGTGCGCATGTGCTTATTGCATGCTGCTGTTTACAGTAATTAATAATTACAGAATAAGAAACAGGCAACATGTAGGCCCACCATTTGAGAATGCATTAACTTTGCACGCATGACTTTTTAGAATATTTATATGTATAAAGTACTGATTACTTTAGGATTAGGTATTCTTAGTATATACTTTTTAATTTATAGTGATTGAAAAACTGGCCACAAGGACACAAATTACTGAATAGAACTTCAAATAGGTGAGATGAGGTGACTTGGGGATTTAATCAGGATTCCTCCCAGACGTCTCCTGAGTGGAGATATTCCCCGGAGATGGTCCTGGGGTCTAGACGCAGAATGGGCCGGAGGAATTACATATCCTATCTACTGTAGGTTGTAAAGAAAGAGCTGCAGAACGTGGTTGGCAAGACGGATGTTTTAGCTTCTTTGTCTACCGCCAATTCTGCTAAAAACACTACTATATTACGTCATTTTGAAGTCACGATGGCGCGCACCACCTTGGATGTGTCTAGTGTAAAACACATTTTAGTCCTCCTTGTTGCGGCCACGGGTTTGGTTCCGACCTGCGGCCCTTTGCTGCATGTCATTCCCCCTCATTCTCTCCGTTCATGTCCAAGCTGTCCTATCAAATAAAGGCCTACATTGCCAGAAAAATTATCTTAAAGAAATTGAACCAGAACAGGAAAAGTGTGCTAAAATGAAGCCTAATTTGACAACGGCTTGGTTTATTTCTATCTTAAAATCCTGCCTGGTTTCATGGATGATTTGGGAGAAACGTCACATTTCCTGGAACCAAATACTATAAAGCCAAATAAGATGTAAATTTATCCAGTCAACTGTAGGAAGGTTTTATGTGTAAGTCCACGTTCTGTGAGACCGTTACATGTAAAATGACATCTTTCAACTAAATGCAGTACCTGTCGAACCTTTCCAGACGACATAAAGTGCAAATTGTGGGCTGGCTTTTATCAAAGCTAACTTAATGGTCAGAACAGTCCTCACAGGAAACTCTTGAATCTCAACTGGTCAAATAAGGTAAACCTTTTTTTACAGGCCAAATTGGGCCTAATGCAGCTAAAAGTAGAACAGAAATCACGTTTGGATGTTTTCCATTTCCTCTCCAGAGCAACAAAATAGCGCTGCCTACTCGCAGCATTTCAAAGACAGCAGTGTGTGTTTAACCTCTGTTGTGGTATACAGTATAATAAAGTATGCAGCATTGTGTGGTATTCTGCATGTGAGAGTGTGATCCATGAAGGAGAGAGCATTATAAAACCATTATAAATGAAAAGAGGCTACAGATAACCTAAACACTGCTGCTTCTCTCCTACTATCACGGACTGATGCGCGCGCACGCGCGCACACACACACACACACACACACACACACACACACACACACACACACACACAATCACACACGGTGGCTGCAGGACCAGAGATGAGACAACATGATGACCTAAATTGAGGACAGCTACGCTCGTTATTGTAAGTGCAATGATAAGATAAAGTCCAATAAGTAACGTTACTTTATCAAACGGTATGAATGTTTGTCCCAGGCCAGGATAGGAAATTAACTAACAATGTAAAGATCAACAAGCCACTGACACATATGTTCAGATTTGATTCATTCAATAAATCCTGAGCCTTTTTGGTAAGTTTACTAGGAAAACTCAGCCTAGAGTAGTTTTATTCTCCCCAAAACAAGTTTCCTTTATATTTTTAAAGAACTATACATTTTTTTTTAAAATCTCAACTTTTTTTGCAACTTTCACTGTCTCCCGCAACTTCATTGTAACAAACATACAAAAGACATCGCAACTTTTATCGCAAATTTTTACAAAAGCTCCCGCAAAATCAGGCATTTTGATGCTTTGATGCTCTGCAGTGTCCGGCTGCGTCCTGCCAAGTGTCTGCGTCTTGCTACGCCCACCCATGCTGTGCTATGCCATGCTACATCCTGTAACGCCCTTCAGTGCCCTGTTAAGACATGAACTACTACGACTACAATTTGTAGTCACTGTTCCTTTATCTTTGTGACTATTATTGCCACTGTTCATCACCCCCCCAACCGGCACCGTCAGACACCGCCTACCAAGAGTCTGGGTCTGTCCCAGGTTTCTTCCTAAAAGGGAGTTTTTCCTCGCCACTGTCGCATCAGCCACTGCTAATGCTTGCTCTTGGGGGAATTACTGGAATTGTTGGGTCTTTGTAAATTATAGAGTGTGGTCTAGACCTACTCTATCTGTAAAGTGTCTCGAGATAACTCTTATTATGACTCATGTTATGATTTGATACTATAAATGAAATTGAAATTGAAATTTAAATTTTGGGCTGCAACAATCTCAAAAAAAGGCCGCGAAATCCGAGACTTTTTTATTTGATTATTTTAACTGTTTTCTGCTTCAACAACACATTAGTTCAAGATTCAACTTATCCACCTGTAGTACTGTGTTGTATGCTCATTGACCAATTGACACTGACAAAAGCTCTGACCCTCTCGTCTTTTATATTTAATAGTGCTACAAACCTACTCAAAGTTGAGCTTGCTTACAGTAGGTGTAGGTCGCTTGAAGCCAAGCTTCCAGAATAAATATTATACAGTCTACAGTGTGATTCAATACCACAAATCCATAGTCAATAGACTTGGTAGACTTGTGTTAGCCTGTGCTGTGGATAATATTACTGCTGCCTGCGGTCTTTGTCAAGACTCATCGTCCACAGGTCATTTCTGCTACTATCCTGATACAACAACATAAATTGGTCGATTTACTGTAGAAATAATACACGGTTCCTGTGACATTCAGAAGTCCGGACCCGGGAACACCAAGGCACCATACTACTCGTACATCCTGACACTATCTATGCTTTTCAGTCCAATTGATTCAACTTAAACAACAAATGATGAATTACTATTTGAATACAGGTTGCAGCAGCACAGTGTTTGGTTGCCGATTGGCTGTAATTGTGTGACTGAGCTGTGGGAGGCTGGCTTTAAAGGCCAGCAGTCTGCATGGTGCTGGCCTGGTAGTGTCAGTCCAGGCTGCAGATGAATAACCGATGTTGGCTGACAGGCAGGACCATTTGTCATTTAACTGTCTAAGCAAAACAGGCTGGAGGGTGTCACCATAAGTCAATGTCACAGGCATGGATGGCAAGGAAAGGATCCAAACATTTCAATACTATTTAGCCCCTCTCTGCTTTGTACCATTGTGTCTCTGATGACCAATGCCACGGCTCAGTACAGACTGCTGTGTGTTAGCTCCGCCACCCCCACACCATCCCTGCTGATAATCGCTCTTCTTCTATGATCCCGATAAGTGGCTTGATGTCTCACAGATCTGGAGATCTGTCCAAAACTGAATTCATGGAGCTCTGTTCAAAAGAACTTGCTGAACATTTATTGCCTTGGACCAGATTTGGTTTAGTGGGAAAGATTTTCGTTTTCTTCCACTGTCCAATTTTTGCCTATTTCTGTACTGAGAAAAAGGAGATGCAAGAAGATTTGACTGCTAAATTGTGATATTAAAATGTTTTTTCTTTCTTTCCCGCCATCACTACAGTAGATTGTTTTGAATAATATCTGTCAGTCTGTTATTACTTTATGTGATCAACTGCCTCAGTATGCAGGATGACACTGATTTTAACAGTGCAATGATTTTTACCATGTTTTCAAGCAGTTGCTTTCACGACACTGAGATTTACAATGCCAGTTTAAGCAATTGAAATGGAATCTAAACAGTAAATTATGATATTTTACTAGCGTGAAATGCATATGCAGTTAAATTAAATGGCACTATGTTGAGTTCTCACTCAGCCCCCACCTCTAATAAACAGCTGCACTGCCTGGAGCTAGTTTAGAGCTACAGCAAATGACAAATTGCCCATTAATGGTCGACTATAATAAAAAGCTTGGTTGTCTCATGATGAACTGTATTTCGGTCCTTCCATTGGCATGGTTTAAATAAATGTCAAAAAGCTAATACCAGACCAAAGCTGTAAAATGCATACATCTCCGGCTGCTTCATTTCTCCAGGCTCTGCAGCGTCATTGTTTTTGATGTTCTCTGGAGAATGATGGCTTCTTTTATTTCTAGACAACAGCACGACAACATTCCTCATGTTGACAGGACTCCATATTCACCTCAGCACTCTGGGGGCTCGGCCCGGCCATTTCTTCCGGAGCTCAGCTCAAGGTCACCATCTACACTTGCACACAAGCTGTCTCCCAGTTGTTTGTGCGACTGCAGCAAGATGCGCTTAACTCCATTTGGATTTTGTCCTCTCTCCCTCCCTCCTCGCAGCGTGATTGCATGTTATTTTGTGTCGCTGTCATAAAGCTGCCTGTGAATAACTGTGACAAAATCCCCATCGGAAAAAAAGCAACCAGACATCACGCCAGAGGAGCCGTGATGCAAACAGCCGAATCACTGCGAGACAGTAGGCCCTGCAGCCATACAATCCACTGCATCAGTCAAATGCCTCCAACAGCTAAATCTAACCACAACTTCTCCATACCAAGGAAACCTCGCCCTCCATACAAAAATGAACAATATTATCACTTCACAGACAGCTGCCAAAAGGATATTAATCGAATTCAATTGCAGAGGAGATTGGACACAGAGATCCTGTTGTGTGTGGCTAATAAGAGGCAGACTCTGTCCAGAAGGCTAGCTCTGATGCAGTGTTATGAGACGAAATGTATGGAATTGGAAGGGAGAAAGGCATTCACATTGTGGACATTGATCTAATACAATTAACCAGCGTGACATACAATGAATAAGAGATGGAAAGAAATAATGACAGAGAGAGAGAGAGAGAGAGAGAGAGAGAGAGAGAGAGAGAGAGAGTGTGTGATGGGATGACAGAGAAAACAAAGGTCAAAACGAACTTTAATGAGAGAGAATACACATCACAGCTGGGGATTGGTTGCTTCCTGAGGGTTTCAGTGTGAGGAAAATCCTACGTTTTTCAAAACCTCCCAATTTACTTCAAATTCAAATTATTCAAATTTTCAGACAACCATTTTATTCTGGACATTGGAATAGGAGCTGAGAGGGTGGATACTGTGTTCTCTTTAACATGAAGGGAAACAAAGATGGACGGTCCACTGTAAAGATGTCATGTATTAGAAAAACTCTTGGCAATAAACAAATTATTCTAGATATTTTTGTGCATATTATTTTATATGATTAGACGTAAGCTCTCAGTGCTGTTGTCTCAGATACACATCATGGTCATGCATAGTTGAATATTTTCTTGCCAACAGTTACGCAGATGAGAAACTTGACACCATTCTCATGATTGTTTAGTAAATATGAAGCTACTGTTGCTGGTGGCAAGCAAACGTAGCTAAACACAAAGAAACAGCTAAGCTGGCTGTCCCCAACGGTAACCACAACTTCCTGGAGACTCCAGGAAGTTACTGCTCCCGGCCAACAAAGAGTCCAGTACTTAAAACAGTGAATTGTTGATTTACAGTTTGGTGTAAATGGTGATTGGCAGACCACTGGACAGAGCCAGGCTAGCTGTTTCCCCCTGTTTCCAGTCTTTATGCTAAGCTAAATTAGCCAGCTGCGGCAGTAGCTTTATACTTAGCGTACAGACAAAGAAAACAGGTGTATTTCTAAAAACGCTTAACATTTCCTTTAATGTTATGGGGATAGACCAAATAGCAGGAACACCTAACACATTCCAATATATATGATGATGAGTCGATGAGTTGTGTTGGTGGCCATGATGTTGTGGCCCTCCTCCCCACGGGGTTCGGGTTTGATTTTCCAGCTCACTCCGTTAGTGGTGAAGGAGTTGGCTAAGGCTAACGCTAGCGATGCTAAGCCGATAGTTGTTGTCGTCTCCCCTCTTGTTAGCCTGGTCCTACCAGACAGTACGTAGGAGGGTGGAGCCAGGCTACCAGAGTGGCTCTGGGCAGATCCAATAGTTTAAACTTCAATAGAGTACCCACCTTCAAGGAAGTTAACACTTGTCAATACAGAGTGGCCAGACTCTCTGTACAAATGAAATGTACCAGAGTCTGTAGGACCAGGCTAGGCCACGTGGTCTCCTCTAAAACCTTTTCTGTCTGCACTACCTAAAGAGAAGCCAGGCACAGCACCGCATCTTTTACTGCAGCAGCCTGCTCACCTTGATTGTGCTTATTGACTTTGTAGAAACAGTTGTGGAAGTCTGAAAGATGCAGAATCATGTGAACTAGTCCACCAGCCGACCAGACTGGGAGGAAACAAAGCCATGGGAAGCCATTACAAGGCAGAGGTCAGGACGTGAAACTCAAGCCATCATTATTATCAACTTTGAGAAAATGATGTGCAAAGGATAAAGAAGCTTGCTCTTTTCTTTGGCCCTTTTTTGGGAGATTAAATGAACAATATGTAATTTACTGCTGCTAGGGGTCTCTCAATCGAAACCATATAAACACAGACTTTTGTTTACATTGTTATGACATTGACAGGCGACCAGTAACACGGTCCATGTCATAGGATAAAATTACAGATTTCCCTGGGTTTGGACATTGTTGGAAAAATTTGGGATAATGCAAGTACCCAACTAAAAATATATATACAATAGGTAGAGATGTTTTTAGACATTTTAATGCAGAGATATTACATATTATATATTTAAGGGGATCCTGAATAGGCTGGATCACAACTGTTTATAGTTATGTGATATTTTAGGGAATAGGGAGGCAAAATAGTAAAGCCACTAACAACACAAATCTTTAAAACAGAGTTTGCTAGAGTTCATGATTTCTTGGTGAGACTCCTATCTATATTAAAAACACAGGGCTAGGAGGAGTGAGCTGCAGCGTCAACCACCATGAACATAAAACCAAACGCACACCTTCAGGTGAATCCCTGTGGCTCATCACATCCTGAAAACACTGCAGTCAAAAAACATCTTCACCCAGGTCTGACGGTGAGCATGGCAAGGGACTTCTAACTTTGCATATACATTAGATTGGGAATTAGTATCAGTTTGGTCTTCAATGTAAGCATTGCATGTTGATGGCATGTGTTCACAAGTTTTAAATATTTTCGGGGCGGGGTGGTGTGGGGGGGTGAGATACACACTTGTAAGTTTGATGTGCAAGAATAAAATTAAACCCAGTATGTGTAAAATGAAATTCTCACACACACACACACACACACACACACACACACACACACACACACACACACACTTTTTACTCAGCATAATTACACAGTCAATATCTGCATCAGGGCCATTTCATCTTCTTGGTTTTGTGCCATTCAGTCACCATTTAATCTTCATTTGAGTAAGTTATACAATTATCATTTACTCATTTCTGGATCTTTATCATTTGTATAGATAGTCAAGTGGGTAACACAAGCTGCATTACATGCCACCCCTTATCAACCTATTTGGCCTTTCTGTATGTTTAAAAAAAGGAGAATTAAAAGGGATAGTTTGGATCTTTTGTTAATATCCAACAGACTGTAGATGATCCATAATCTGAACGGATTTAGTCTCTCGGACTTCTAAACGTCAGCCACACGTGTTCTGTACAGAATAAGCCTTTAAATCAGACAAATGGCAGTTAAAATCCAATTCAAAAACAATAAAAAAGTTTTATAAAACATCATCATGTTCAGTTGATTCTGAACCAATCAGCTGTTAGATCAGCTGAGAGCTGGGTCCGCTTGGGTCTTGCAGTCGGTGGAAAGCAACTGCGGCGCCTGGCTCTAAAACCTGTGGCTGCCTTGATCTCGTGAGGTTATCTTTGCCCACGTGTGCATGACGTCAGAGCAAGTCGGGATCAAGTCGGACACAAATCTACCCAGCATGCATTGAGGGGTGATTGCCAGTGATCCATTATGCACAGGCCTGGGTCATCTCGAACAAGCCTATTTCCTCTGGAGGTGCCGGGGATCCGTGGAGCAGGAAGCAGTGTGTGCCCCCGTCCACAGCCGTACATAGCTTAGCTTCCGTGTTGTGACTCCAGCCTACTTCTCTAAACTGGGGGCGTGCCAACTGCCATCTACTGTAGGTAATACACTGACTGATGAGTACCTCTACCTACTACATCATGTATACTAAGTAAATAAATGTACAGTATACATGCAAACAAAATTATACTGTAAGATTCATCACCACAGAAAAATTGGATATAAAAAAGGTAAGTGTGAAGTGGGTGAGATTCCCTGTAGTCACCATTTGTCCCTTGTGCTTGTCTACATAAATATGTCCACAACTATTTTACACATTGCTATGTTTTTTTCATATTGTATTCATTTTCAGTTTGCTATAATTTATCATTGCTTTTTGTGTAGTTCATCGTTTGTTCTTCATACTCACCTTTCTTTGTTCCTTTGTCTGGTCCACCAGTCAGGGATGTTTGCATAGACTGTATATAAGAATGGACCAACAGATCCCGTGTCTCTGGACGGAGACCAGTGAAGGCCGTTAGAAGCACTTTTCCGGTGAGCGCCGAGCGTTACTGAGCAGCCTCCAACTGAGAGAGATGACGTAAATGTGCCGTGAGCAACATGTCTGAAAGTTGGAAGTCTTCTGGTAGCTGTGCCAAGAGAAATCTCAATCATTCCGAATCTTGCAGAGACGGAGAGCGTAGGTATATGTAAGGAGATAACATAGGCACAGGCTAATTATTGATCACTAAAATGATAGTTAACATTAGTAATTACACTTAAACAGCTAATGTGAGACGAAACTGCCTGCGCGCTTCTCCTGTACTATACGGTAATTCCTCTACTATGCGACAGTAAGTCGCATGGTTATGACCCAATCGTTAGCCTATTTTTATAAAAACGTCTGCTACGGAGCCATAACGTGAGGTACAAGGTAATGGAGCCTTTTATACATTGTCGTGTTTCTTTAGAAATAAACAATGGACAAATAGAGTCTTTAAACTCTTCAGATGTAAAGTTATTCTCTGTCAAAGTGACATCAAAATGAATGGCAGTCAATGGGATGCTAACGGGAGGTGATGGCTTGGTAGCATTAAAATGGCGCCATAGGAGGTTCGCGGTCCGAAGAGAAGCTTACCCCCTTGGATGTTTGGGGAGGAGCTGCTGAGCATTTCCTGTGTATTTATGGTGTTGATGATGTCATTACTGACATCAGTGGACCAAACCAATTGATTGGGGTTTCTGTGTGTGTAGAGATATTTCATGTGTTTGTTTGATGCGTCTGAGGGGTAATTGGGGAGGTTACTTACCTCGTAAAGTTTCCTTTAATTGTGTAGAGGAGCACAAAGTGAGTCTAGCTTAATGTAAGAAATGTTTTGCAGGCTTACCTCTGGGATACAGTGGTGCAGACCAGGGTAGAAGTGATTTTCACAATTGAATATCCTATAGATTATATCCCTAATATTTTGGTGACATACATCACATAATTTATAACGGTGACCAAATACCACACTTATACTGACACTTTACATTAAGATTGTTCTAATATGTAGGAGTCACTGTATATTGAGATGATGATGAGGAGATGATGAGGGCCATCTGTGTGGGTGTAGCCTACTGTACCTCTGGTGTATCTTTAGAGAAACACTCCCCAGTTAGCATCAAATAGCAACCCATGTCCCAAAAAGTTCAGCTCATCTAGCTCACTATTGATGTCAACTGTGAGCTGTGTTGAAGCAGATTGCCATCTTCATTCTCTCCCCCCTACAGCTAGCAAGTAGCTAACACTGAGCTAGGCTAATGATGGAAACCTACAAGACAGTTAAACAAATCAGAAGTGCCATTTCCAATGGGGTGTGTGTGCTCTTGTGTGTGTGTCTGTGTGTGTGTGTGTGTGTGTGTGTGTGTGTGTGTGTGTGTGTGTGTGTGTGTGCGTGCGTGCGTGCGTGCGTGCGTGTGTGTGTGTGTAAAACCTATTTTAAACTCAGTGTGATCTCATTATCAAATGTTACATGATGGGAATTTCTCAACATGTCCATCATCTGATGCAGGAGGATCTGTGTGATATTACACACTGGCTAACAGGCAGAAGACTGTGGTTTCACTGGACAGCTCCCAGTTGTGTGTATAAATGTGGTCCTCATTTAGATTTCACTCTAGAAGCAATTATATTAATGATTTAAAAATTTAAATCGACTCATCAGTACAGAGTGTGTCGTACATTGGAGCAGTGATGGAGTTTCCCTTCTACTGGAAGGAAACTAATGAAATATGTGATGTCTTACAGATGCTTCCATTATGTGACATCACCTTTTTTCTCCATTTCCCAGGTGTCAGTAAGTGATTTTCAGGCCTATGGGAGCCATCCACTGCTCTAATTAGAAACCCAGTTGCATTACTTAAAGGGCTCTTTGATTGCAAGCAGAATCACTAGGCTTATGACAATCAGCCAGGCCAATGAATCCAGAGGGCCCTGGACATCCGCCGGCTCCACCAGCCTCCTACTGTTCAATCCCCTCCATTTCAGCGCACCAGTCAATATTGCTTTCTATCAATAGGACACTGAGGAGAGAGGAATGGGTTTTCATCACATCAACTAACTGCTGGTACTGACAGCTATCAGCTTCTTCAAAGATCAAATCCAAATTACGAAAAAAACAAATACAACAAAAGACTATGCTGAGAAAAACAGAGACGTCACATCGCCATGTTTTCCATTAGCTGGGGGGTGTAATTACTCGCAGGTGATTGCCCGATGACGGTGATGGAATCAATTGATCAGGAGCAGACTAACAGCAAAGGAGTGTCTCTCTTAACAAGATGAGCAACTGTTTACGTGTCTTTAACTGACTAAACCAATTTGGACTGAGTTGTCTTCACCTCCAGTCAACATTTAGCACACCTCTTTTTAAAGTCCTGCCCGTTGTCAGATACAGCTCCTTGGCCTGGGTATGTAAGAAATATTCACTTGCATCTTAACTATTTCACCTTTTTTTTTTTTTTACTTGTAGGCCTACTGCCTCTTTTAATATTCTATCATGATCTCCATGATTAATTGTTGTACCTTTTTTGTTGTTTTTGTCTCATTGCTTATTGCGGCTCTGCATGTTTGCATGTATCAAGAAAGTGGCTATAGTCAGTGTTTTTTGCTGTGTTTTGTCGCTTGTTTGCTGGCTTGCATGGCTACTTGTACTGAATGTTGATACTGTTGATGTATTACTGTACTTATGTCTTGCTGCTTCCTGTTGCTCTGCATGGCTTCTTGAGAATGCTTATTTTGTTGCTGTCTTTATAACGTCTTGTACTGATGTCTCGCTGTTTCCCTGTTGCTCTGGTCTCAAAACATCTCGCCAAAGGACTACAAAATGAATATGAGCCAACTGGCTAACACTGGCACATTTACAGACATGGTAATTCATGTGCATTGTCCTTATAAATAAATAAATAAATATAATAATAATAATAATAATAAGTCAAATTTGCTAACTTTTCCCCGCACCCGGCTTAGCACCGTGGTGACCGAGCCTTCGACTTGGTAGCACTGAGACTTTGGAACGCTCTGCCTCCTCTTATACGATCTGCTGTCTCTGCTGACTCTTTTAAAAATCTGTTAAAGACCTATGTTTTTTTCATACCCCCTCGTGTGCCGCTTTGGTATGGAGTGGAGTTGTGTCATTGCAGTGTTGTGCTTCCCTTTAAATTTGTCTGGGTTCTGAGGTGCATCCATAAGGTGCATCCATTAAATTAAAACACCTTGACTTGCTATGAGAAGGGAGCACTGTGTCTTGGTGTACACACACACAGAGAGTGCAACTGATCGAAGCAGAATGCCACTGATGGAAAATGTGCCAACTGCTGAAGGACGAAAGCAGTAGATAAAATGGGAGAGATGAATATCCCATCAGCCCCAGGCATGGGATTTAATTTTCCTCTATGAGCATTTCTACTTCAGCTTGAGAAATTGATCATTTATATTCCCACACCAAGGTGGAAAAGAGGAATGGCTTGTGTGCACGCCGGTGTGAGTGTGTGTGCGAGTGTGTCACTGAGGGAGAGGCAGAGAGAGAGGAGAGAACGCATGAGAGCATAACTAACCACACCGAGCCCAGAACAACGATTCACGGCGGCGATACAGTTGTTACTCTGTTAAATGATTCAGCAGTAGCAGGATAAACTGAAAAACAAAACAAATATCAAACTGACAGTCAGCATCGCAGCCAGGGAAAAACAACAGAAGCTGACAGGTAGATTAACGCTGTCCCACAGACCGTTTAGCTCCAAAGAATAACATAATCATATTAATCATGGCTCTTGATTGATAGCCACTCTTCTAGATGACATCTCTATCATGCATCACATACTGCATGGTATACACGCACATGCAATCACTCCAGCTGCAGTGCTTCAGTTTCATCAGTATATCCTGCCTCCGCTTGCTTGTCACCTACTCTGTCTTTCTGCAAAACATTGCAGCTTTTATGTCTAATACTGCAGACACACATACGGTGCGTTCAATCATGTCCTTGTCAGCTTGTTGCTCATAAATAGACATCAGGTCTTGGTGGGCTGTGTACGGCGCTGTAGAAACCAATCTCTTCAGCCACACACAGTGCCATTAAGATCACATGACAACAACACACAAATACTCCCACAAGGCAGAACACAAAAACATATTTGCATTGACTTGACTACTCAGCTGTAATACGTTTGAAAGCTGTAGGGCGCTGCTGGGAGGCAGAAGTGCTCAGTGTAGGTTTGAGATAATGACCGTGTTGTACTACAGTTTAAAACAATGTTACTGCAGTCTTGGAAAATAATTCCCATTTCGAACACCACAAACAAGGTGTCAATATGCTTCTTACCACACTTAAAAAACGTGCCAGTGAAACTTCAGTAGATGAAGTCTTTTGTTCTTATACTCTGAGTTTTTGTTGGTAGAAAAATGCAGCACAGAAACTCTAAATATCAAGAATAGAGCAATAGAAGACTGGAATATCTGCGTAAACAAAAAGATAGATTACAGCATAAAATAGGACTTTCTGAGAGGAAAGAATTAATGAAAATGTGTGTTATTCAAACATGATATTGCATATTAATACATGCTAATGAAGGTTTTATATACTATATACTATATCACTACTAAAACAACGGCAATAAAGATATGGGTTTAGAATAGTTTTATGCATATTGTAGATAGACAGTCATGATGATGTAAGAGGGATGGGTTAATGATACGGAGGGAGAGGTGAAGGGGTGAGGAATGAAGGGATGACGGTCGAGGGATGAATGGATGATGGGATGAGGGCACAAAGGGATCAACAGATGAGGGTTGAGGGATGAAGGGATAAGGGTTGAGGGATGAAAGTATGAAGGGATGAAGAAATGAGGGTTAAGGCGTGAATGGATGAAGGGATGAGGGTATAAGGGTCGAGGAGGGAGAAATCTGGGTCGTGGACAGAAGAACAATGGCTCAAGGCAGGAAGACAGGAAGACCGGGGTAGTCGAGACTCTGAGTAGGGGCGGATTGGCCATCTGGCAATTCTAGCAAATGCCAGAGGGGCCGGACCATTTTTTTAAAATGTGGGCCGGTCAGATTTAAATTGTCTTTACAGGCCGACAGCGCATAAGCTGGGTTTTTATCACTTTGCACGATTTCACTATGGTTATAATAATAATCTATCCTGGAACCATCACCTTATCGTGGTGGAGAGGTTTGTGTGTCCCTATGAACCTGAAGGCTGTGTTGTCTGGAGCTTTGTGCTCCTGGTAGGGTCTCCCAAGGCAAAGTGGTCTCAGGTGAGGGGCCAGACAAAGAATGGTTCAAAAACCCTATGAGTGACCGAGGAAGAGATGGAGTGACCCTGCCCGGAGGAAGCCCGGGGCCCCCATCTGGAGCCAGGCCCAGATGGAGGGCTCGTCAGCGAGCGTCTGGTGGCCGGGTTTGCCACGGAGCCCGGCCGGGCACAGCCCGAAAAAGCTACGTGGCATCCATCTCTCCATCCCATGGGCCCACCACCTGTGGGAGGAACCGCTGGGGTCGGGTGCGCTGCCACATGGGTGGCAGTGAAGGTCAGGGGCCTCGACGGACCAGACCCAGGCAGCAGACGCTGGCTCTGGGGACGTGGAATGTCACCTCTCTGTGGGGGAAGGAGCCGGAACTGGTGCGGGAGGTGGAGCGCTACCGGTTAGATCTGGTGGGGCTTACCTCTACGCACAGTCTCGGTTCTGGAACCATACTCCTGGATAGGGGTTGGACTCTTTTCTTCTCCGGAGTTGCCCAGGGTGTGAGGCGCCGGGCGGGTGTGGGGATACTCACAAGCCCCCGGCTGAGCGCCGCTACGTTGGAGTTTACCCCGGTGGACGAGAGGGTCGCCTCCCTATGCCTGCGGGTTGTGGGGGGGAATCTCTGACTGTTGTTTGTGCATATGCACCAAACAAGAGTTCGGAGTATTCGGCCTTCTTGGAGACCTTGAGTGGAGTCCTATATGGGGCTCCAGTGGGGGACTTCATAGTTCTGCTGGGGGACTTCAACGCGCACGTGGGCAATGATGGAGACACATGGAGAGGCGTGATTGGGAGGAACGGCCTCCCTGATCTAAACCAGAGTGGTTGTTTGTTGTTGGACTTCTGTGCTAGTCATGGATTGTCTATAACGAACACCATGTTCGAACATAGGGATGCTCATAAGTGTACTTGGTACCAGAGCACCCTAGGCCAAAGGTCAATGATCGATTTTATAATCGTTTCATCTGATCTGAGGCCGTATGTTTTGGACACTCAGGTGAAGAGAGGGGCAGAGCTGTCAACCGATCACCATCTGGTGGTGAGTTGGGTCAGAGGGTGGGGGAAGACTCTGGACAGACCTGGTAAGCCCAAACGGGTAGTGCGGGTAAATTGGGAACGTCTGGAGGAGGCCCCTGTCCGACAGACTTTCAACTCACACCTCCGGTGGAGCTTTTCGTGCATCCCTGTGGAGGCTGGGGGCATTGAACCCGAGTGGACAATGTTCAAAGTTTCCATTGCTGAAGCTGCGGCGAGGAGCTGTAGTCTTAGGGTCTTAGGTGCCTCAAGGGGCGGTAACCCACGAACACCGTGGTGGACACCGGTGGTCAGGGAAGCCGTCCGACTGAAGAAGGAGTCTTTCCAGGATATGTTATCCCAGAGGACTCCGGAGGCAGTGGCAAGGTACCGAAGGGCCCAAAGGGCTGCAGCCTCTGCCGTGAAAGAGGCAAAGCAGCGGGTGTGGGAGAGGTTCGGAGAAGACATGGAGAAGGACTTTCGGTCGGCACCAAGGTGCTTCTGGAAAACCGTTCGCCACCTCAGGAGGGGGAAGCGGGGAACCATCCAAGCTGTGTACAGTAAGGATGGGACGCTGTTGACCTCAACTGAGGAGGTAATAGGGCGGTGGAAGGAGCACTTTGAGGAACTCCTAAATCCGACTAATACGCCCTCTGTGGTAGAGGCAGAGCTGGAGGATGATGGGGGATTGTCGTCAATTTCCCTGGTGGAAGTTGCTGAGGTAGTTAAACAACTCCACAGTGGCAAAGCCCCAGGGATTGATGAGATCCGTCCAGAAATGCTTAAAGCTCTGGGTGTGGAGGGGTTGTCTTGGTTGACACACCTCTTCAACATTGCGTGGAAGTCTGGGACGGTGCCTAAGGAGTGGCAGACCGGGGTGGTGGTTCCCCTTTTCAAAAAGGGGGACCAGAGGGTGTGTGCCAATTATAGGGGTATCACACTTCTCAGCCTCCCTGGTAAAGTCTTCTCCAAGGTGCTGGAAAGGAGGGTTCGGTCGATAGTCGAACCTCAGGTTGAAGAGGAACAATGCGGATTCCGTCCTGGTCGTGGAACAACGGACCAGATCTTTACTCTCGCAAGGATCCTGGAGGGAGCCTGGGAGTATGCCCAACCGGTCTACATGTGCTTTGTGGATCTGGAGAAGGCCTATGACCGGGTCCCCCGGGAGATACTGTGGGAGGTGCTGCGGGAGTATGGGGTGAGGGGGTCCCTTCTCAGGGCCATCCAATCTCTGTACAACCAAAGCGAGAGCTGTGTCCGTGTTCTCGGCAGTAAGTCGGACTCGTTTCAGGTGAGAGTTGGCCTCCGCCAGGGCTGCACTTTGTCACCAATCCTGTTTGTAGTATTTATGGACAGGATATCGAGGCGTAGTCGGGGTGGAGAGGGGTTGCAGTTCGGTGGGCTGGGGATCTCATCGCTGCTTTTTGCAGATGATGTGGTCCTGATGGCATCATCGGCCTGTGACCTTCAGCACTCACTGGATCGGTTCACAGCCGAGTGTGAAGCGGCTGGGATGAGGATCAGCACCTCTAAATCGGAGGCCATGGTTCTCAGCAGGAAACCGATGGAGTGCCTTCTCCAGGTAGGGAATGAGTCCTTACCCCAAGTGAAGGAGTTCAAGTACCTTGGAGTCTTGTTCGCGAGTGAGGGAACAATGGAGCGGGAGATTGGTCGGAGAATCGGCGCAGCGGGTGCGGTATTACATTCAATTTATCGCACCTTTGTGACGAAAAGAGAGCTGAGCCAGAAGGCAAAGCTCTCGATCTACCGGTCAGTTTTCGTTCCTACCCTCACCTATGGTCATGAAGGTTGGGTCATGACCGAAAGAACGAGATCCAGGGTACAAGCGGCCGAAATGGGTTTCCTCAGGAGGGTGGCTGGTGTCTCCCTTAGAGATAGGGTGAGAAGCTCAGTCATCCGTGAGGAGCTCGGAGTAGAGCCGCTGCTCCTTCGCGTCGAAAGGAGCCAGTTGAGGTGGTTCGGGCATCTGGTAAGGATGCCCCCTGGGCGCCTCCCTAGGGAGGTGTTCCAGGCACGCTGGGAGGAGGCCTCGGGGAAGACCCAGGACTAGGTGGAGGGATTATATCTCTAACCTGGCCTGGGAACGCCTTGGGATCCCCCAGTCGGAGCTAGTTAATGTGGCTCGGGAAAGGGAAGTTTGGGGTCCCCTGCTGGAGCTGCTACCCCCGCGACCCGAGACCGGATAAGCGGACGAAGATGGATGGATGGATGGATGGATATAATAATAATAATAATTATATTAATAATAATAATAATAATAACAAATATTAAGCATTTGGCCAGTCGGCAACGGCCGGCCTGGTCCCGAGATGGGCCGACCGACCCATCCAGAGGTACTCAAATTGGGACGTTAAAAATCAAGCACATCACCTTCAAATGGGATCTCCGTTTGCAGGGTTCAGGCTGTACCGGACCCTCCCAGTGATCATGCTGCTCTGGGGGACCGGCTGCAGCAGCCAGAAGAAGAGATCTTCACTGGAGCTCCGACTGCTGTCTGACAGCATCAGTATTAAATTGAGACAGTTTCATTACCAGTTAAAAACGTCTCGTCTCATTAAATAGTAGTCCAATTCAGTGTTTTGGTACAGTTGGTTTTAATGCCTGATGCGAGGTGTAGGCCTATAGGAGTACACATGACAAGCCTGAACAAGCAGCGTCACTCTGCTCCGTCTTTCTGCTGTGCCCCATTCACGTAGTGTTTAGTTTTACACTATGAAAGTTAAACTCTGCAATTAATACACGGTTCACATGTATGCATGAACTGTGGTGGTCCATTACACTGTAGTCTCAACATCACTGATCATTTTTGATCAATAGAATATAGAAAACCTTACACTTCACAACGTTTTGTATCCATAACATGATTGTGTTATTGTACAATTTAGCAGTAAAAGCAGTAGCCTCTGTAAGTCAATCCTACATTTTTCAACTTGGGAGCAAAACGTGTTCCTTGGGGAAAAGAAGTGACCATAAAGCCCTGTTCATGCTAACTAAACAACTGGACCTTGGGGTCAAGTGTTGTCGTATCCGGCCCATGTCCCAGATGTGAAAGCCCCCTTACTGGACTACTGAATATAATAATATTCCATTATATTTTGTATTTTGAATTGTTACCTGCCACCAGAATTTTGTGATTTCCTTGCCATAAATATAGAAGTTTTTACCATAAATTGGTGCCTAAAAATGTATCAGAATGCAGTAATGGAAGTCTTTTACCCTCAAAATTTCCAAAAGGCCAATTCTGAGCAAGGACCAACCCTGAAGTATAATAACAGACAGCCATGAAAATATATTTAAATTGCAGAGTTAGAGAGTTAAAACAGATGAAAAGATGGAGAACCAGACAGACAATATGTACAGTGTCAACGGAGAGACACACGAACAATCGAACAGACAGACAGTGACAACAAAGAACATCATACTGTAGAGAATGACAGTATACAAACGGCATAATCAGGCAGTATGTGTAAATTTGTTATAAACATGTGCTCTTCAAAAAGTAGTAAGCATTGTTTGCCAGTTACTTACATTAAATGTTTAAAAATCTGTTACATAAGGTACTGCTTTTATTATTTCACCATCTGTACACAAATGTAATTAGTGAATGCACGTGTCCATGGGTGGGGCTGCATGGGTGGGGTGATGTGGGCTGGTGTGGCTACAGCGCCAGGGCAGAATTTTTGTCCCAGTCCGCCCCTGACTCTGAGTGTCCGTCTCTTTGTGCACTTAGATTATGAAAGTAGTTCCTATATTCAGGGGGGGGGGGTTAAAGGGGAAAGGATCAGCTGTGCTTAATTACTTTGAAATGGGATGTGTTTCAAGGCGTGGTCTTGTTCCCAAACCTAGTAATAAAACTTCATTTATACCATGTAGCGTTTTATACCATATGTGGTAGCGGTGGGATCTTATTTAGTTTGTTGGGAGAATTGTTGGCAATACGACCCGGGGGAGGTTCCCCCCCAGAAAAGTCTTCAAAAGGTTTAACCACTTTGAGGACGTTTTCACACCTATAGTTTGTTTGCTACGGTCCGAATCAGTACATGAACAATGCACACCATCCAAATGAGCCACAGTAAGGGAGTGAAGGTACACCGCCACTGAGGATCAGCCTGTCATGTTAGAGAGAAAGCAAACAGTTAACAATGTAGCAGGTGGGGGGGGGCGAGGCACACAATACACTGGGACCTAATTAATACAGAGGCCACTTATCTGTTCCAGCTGAGAAGCACACCATCATTACACTCAGCCACCCTGACACTGCACTGGTCGAGGTGAACGCCCCAAATTCACTTGTGACTCAAAAACACACATTACACATACGCACACACACACACACACACACACAAACACACACACACACACACACACACACACACACACACACACACACACAGGTGACCACATAAAGAAACACAGGCAGGGGAAATCCCAAAACAATATGACAAAACAAAAACTAAACCCAAATTAAGGAATAGCAGGAAATACAAAAATAATCTTTCAAATAACCAATGAACTGAAAAGAAGCTTGCGTAACTACACAGTAAAAGGGGCCATATGAATTAGTCCACAAAAAAACAGAAAGAAAACCAAACAAAGACTCAATATAACAACTCTAGACCAGCAGTAGTTGCTCATTGGAGCCGTGGAGATGTAGGTACAGGTTGTCGCACCAGGGAGTGAAGGCCAGGAAAGGCAGCCTGGCCTAAAAATGCACAAAAACACTAAAATGACCAACTTGGAAATACAGTAGAAATAAAACTTATGCAAACTTGCATATACTGTACATTCATACCGGTGGGCAACAGCAAAGTTTTCCAGAGAAAGAGAGAGAGAGAGAGTAGAAGCCGTGACTCAAACAGCAGTCCAAAGACTAAGACAAAAAACTAAAGTTAGCCTACCTCAACCAAAGCGAAGCTGCGCTAAGCAAGGCTTGATGGTCTGTTTACAGTAGAGAACAGACCAATGGCAATCTGACATATTACCCAGATCCGAAGCCACGAGATGAGCCAGCCATGCTGCAAAGCAAAGAAACAGAGGCAAATATAACGCCAGTGACACACAATGTGAGCGGGCCGTACAGAAAAACTAAAAAAGTAATAATAATTTACATTCTATTGGTAACTTTACAGCAGTAGGAAATAGGGCTGAACGATTTTTTAAAATAATCTAATTGCGATTTTTTTCAAAAATATTGCGATTGCGATTTAATATGCGATTATTTTTTAAGCTCTTTGTCTTCTGTATTATTCAACAAAGACAAGCAATAAATCATTGTATAGTATGAACAACACAAGATTAGATAGATTATACTAACTGTTCTTTCCTGGAGGCCAGGCCTGGATGTGATGATGAATTTAGGTGATGCATGAATGTATATGAATGACATCTTTTATTTAACTACTTCAGTCACAGTAGTATATTGAGCACTTACCGCCTGGTGTAAACATTCATATGAAAGTCAGAAACAATTCACACAAACTAAAGTGCAGATTGCAGAAATATAAAAACAAATATGTGGCTTTACCACACTTAGTAGTATTTAGATTATTTAATTATTATTTACTGTAATAAACATATGTAAACATGTGGATTGCACTTTTTAAACACTGTCTTTGAACTTTACTAGACAGTTAAATAAGTAAAAATATAGTATATATATATATACAACGGTGTATTTTTTTTTTTTACAGCGCACACAGAGGAGCTGCCTCCAGCCCCCCCCCTCCCCTCATGAAGTTGCGTGCCGTGTGCATGACAGCGTCAACATTGCACTCAGAGACAGAGAGGGTATCGTTATGTTAGCAGTAGCATGTTTCTGGTGTTCTTGCTGTGGGATTAACTGTACTAATAAGACCATTGAAACAACGCGGCCACGCTGCTGTGAAAGCTCCCCGAACGTCATTTATCAGAGTCTGGTTGTTACCCCTCCTCTCAGAGTCTGGTTGTTACCCCTCTCAGAGTCTGATTGTTACCCCTCCTCTCAGAGTCTGGTTGTTACCCCTCTCAGAGTCTGATTGTTACCCCTCCTCTCAGAGTCTGGTTGTTACCCTCTCGGAGTCTGGTTGTTACCCCTCCTCTCAGAGTCTGGTTGTTACCCCTCCTCTCAGAGTCTGGTTGTTACCCCTCTCAGAGTCTGATTGTTACCCTTCCTCTCAGAGTCTGGTTGTTACCCCTCCTCTCAGAGTCTGTTTGTTACCCCTCTCAGAGTCTGGTTGTTACCCCTCCTCTCAGAGTCTGGTTGTTACCCCTCTCAGAGTCTGGTTGTTACCCCTCCTCTCAGAGTCTGGTTTTTACCCCTCTCAGAGTCTGGTTGTTACCCCTCTCAGAGTCTGGTTGTTATCCCTCCTCTCAGAGTCTGGTTGTTACCCCTCCTCTCAGAGTCTGGTTGTTACCCCTCTCAGAGTCTGGTTGTTACCCCTCCTCTCAGAGTCTGGTTGTTACCCATCCTCTCAGAGTCTGGTTGTTACCCCTCTCAGAGTCTGGTTGTTACCCCTCCTCTCAGAGTCTGGTTGTTACCCATCCTCTCAGAGTCTGGTTGTTACCCCTCCTCTCAGAGTCTGGTTGTTACCCCTCCCCGCAGTAGTCTCCTCCACTCCATATCTTTATAACGGAGCTAGCTAACTGTAGCTAACCAATAATCAGAGCTAATGGTTGCTAACCGAGCCTTCAGTTCTGCGTGCCTGTATCCATTAACTGCATGTATGGACTTGACCCGAATAAAACCCTTCATTTTATTAAAATGGCTGTAAAAGTTTTAAACTACAACTCAGAGTTGTTTGAATGACAGAAATCAGCTCAAGGTACGGCGTAGTGTTAGCGTGCTAAGTTGATGCTTTCTCTGCGGAGTGCAGACTGATTTGCTCTCGCGAGTCACGTGACCAAATCACAGCCTTTGTGATTAGGAAATCGCATTTTAACTAGGGCTGTCAGCCTTAACGCGTTAATCGCGATGCGATTAAGGGCCGAGCATAACACGTTAATTTTTTTTAATCGCATGCCGGCATTTATTAATTTATTTTACCATTCACTCGACATGGCGTCGTTCCTAAAAGGCTACTATTTTGACCCTTTGCCGAACCTTTACTTATTATCAAGCTGCGATACTTCCTCCTGCTGCAGGCTGCAGGCATGATGAAGAAAGACAGCAGCAACCCAACTCTGAATGGCGCTTTTTATTTTCCAAAACTCCCAGACGGCTCGTAGAAAAGTTGAAAGCTTTGTGTTTAAATTAAAATATCACCGAAGCACGTCAAGCTTGAGCTACCACCTACGAGCTAATTAACGTGACTCAGGTTGATGCTACCCACTAGCATGCTACCCACCCAGGCAAAGCACTATTTTGGATAGTGCTACTTGCCGACCTGTGGATGAAATCAAATCCAAAAAAATCACTACAGCTCTTGCAAAACGGGTGGCAATTAACTGCAGACCTGTCAGCATCGTAGAGGACTCGGGTCTTAAAGATGTACTATGGTTGGCATGTTCTGACCCATCTCATTGCTGTCGAGGGGGACAGTAGTTTCACCATACACAGCCTGTACGACATGGAGAAAGCAGCCACACTGGAACTGCTGCAGAGTGCAAACGCTGTCTCATTAACCGGTGATCACTGGATGTCAGTGAGTAATCAACATTATTTAGGAGTTATTAAACATTATATTGACTCTAGTAAGGATAGGGTTTTTTAGTTTTTTAGTTAGGTACTTGGAGGAATTGTGCAATAATGACAGATTCACACTTTTTTTTTTTTGTTTACAGTAAATAAATTATAAACAAATACAAATCTAAAAGTCAAGTTCATAAAGTAACTTTCTTTGCATTCATTTGATTCCCAGTCAATATACACTGGTAAGAATTGCTTTCCATTGTTAATATGTACTTAAAAACAGTTCTGAAATGCAAAATAATAGAATTTTAATCATGTGATAAAATAAGCGATTAATCGCAATTAACTATAGCAATTCGACTGTAATCGTTTGACAGCCCTAATTTTAACATATCGTGATATTATTGCAAATGCGATTAATCGTTCAACCCTAGTAGGAAACATGTAAAGGGCATTGATTTGGATATTTGCATCACAGTTTGTTCACGTCATCATAAATCTAATGTCTACAGTGTATGGGCATTGTGCTTGCTCTAACTGTTAACTATGGTACCAATAACATATTAATTGAAGCAGGAAGAATATGTTCAGAGGAAATGTCTCCTTGATCAGCAATGGGCCAGAGAGGAGTGAGGATCACCACTGATCTGGGTTTGGAGGAAAAGATTAGAAAAACATCTCCTTTTTTTTAAGAAGCATAATTTGTGTCTGCATCGTCTGATTCCGATTCAAGTGATGCCCTCGGCGGCGGCTCCCATGAGAAAGGCTCTTGGGAAGCCGGGCTAATCAGATCGCTTCGTTCTAAATTAGACCTCCAGGGAATAAAATGCCCAAGCAAACTGAAACCTTAAGTGTGTTTCTCCCAACAAGGAGCGACGAGGAAGATTCCCCCTAAAGTGCTGCTGCGATTGGACTACCTCCTCTCCAGCACGGTTCTCTCTTATCTTGTCCTGGAAATATTTTTAGTACATCTTTGTCCTCCATTAACCCGCTTCTTTTTCCTAACTTCTTAAAAAAAAAAGTCCTGTCTTGTCAGGAACAAACAGAGCCGGCTCCCACAGCTCCAACAGAAGACGCTCTAATCAGCTGTCTGTCATTTTGCGGCCAATACCAACTCAGGCTTTCCACACTGCCACAGAGCACAGAGGGAGCCAGCGGCATTGCTAAACATCCCCACTTGTGCGAAAATGTGTAATTAGCCGCTACAAATTGCAGGATCCTTCCAAGTATGAATTTTTGCCCCCGAAAAGGGCTTACATATTAAAGAGGGAACATTCCGTTGTAATGCATATTTTATTGATGTCCAAAAGTTACTTGTTAGAATGTATGCAGAACTTTGCTAAGTATCTTTGCTATACTAATCCCAAGGGAGTCTAGACAACATGCAATTTGAATGAGTAGTACTAATGAAAGTGAGGTGGGCCTCTGCACCACAAAGGACCTTCAAAGACCGACTAAACTAACAACGCAAGCTCATGAGTTGCATTATCTAATGTCAATAAATTAAATATAACCTATGGAACTAAACTTCATCTGTTGATCTTTTTGTTTTTTACAAAACTGCAGTCATTCTTTTGATGCATGTGGAAACTGCAGCATTAATACTAGATTCCCAAGTGAGAGCGGCACGGAAATTAAACTTCAGTCCTCATCAGAAATTGAATTGATATTTTGGAGAATTTCAGTGTTATCAGCAGTAATATACACTCACCTTGAAGATTATTAGGAACACCTGTTAAATTTTTTGTTAATGCAATTATTTAATCAACCAATCACTTGGAAGCTGCTTCAATGCATTTAGGGGTGTTGTCCAGGTCTAGACAATCTCCTGAACTCCAAACTGAATGTCAGAATGGGAAAGAAAGGTGATCTCAGCAACTTTGAGCGTGGCATGGTTGTTGGTGCCAGACGGGCTGGGTTTGAGTATTTTCCAATCTGCTCAGTTACTGGGATTTTCACCCACAACCATTTCTAGGGTTTACAAAGAATGGTCTGAAAAAGGAAAAACTTCCAGTATGTGGCAGTCCTCTGGGCGAAAATGCCTTGTTGATGCTAGAGGTCAGAGGAGAATGGGCCGACTGATTCAAGCTGATAGAAGATCAACTTTGACTCAAATAACCACTCGTTACAACCGAGGTATGCAGCAAAGCATTTGTGAAGCCACAACACACACAACCTTGAGGTGGATGGGCTACACCAGCAGAAGACCCCACCGGGTACCACTCATCTCCACTAAAAATAGGAACATGAGGCTACAATTTGCACAAGCTCACCAAAATTGGACCTTTCAAGACTGGAAAAATGTTGCCTGGTCTGATGAGTCTTGATTTCTGTTGAGACATTCAGATGGTAGAGTCAGAATTTGGCGTAAACAGAATGAGAATATGGATCCATCATGCCTTGTTACCGGGCAGGCTGGTGGTGGTGGTGTAATGGTGTGGGGGATGTTTTCTTGGCACACTTTAGGCCCCTTAGTACCAATTGGGCATCGTTTAAATGCCACAGCCTACCTGAGCATTGTTCTGACCATGTCCATCCTTTTATGACCACCATGTACCATCCTCTGATGGCTACTTCCAGCAGAATAATGCACCATGTCACAAAGCTCAAATCATTTCAAATTGGTTTCTTGAACATAACAATGAGTTCACCGTACTAAAATGGCCCCCACAGTCACCAGATATCAACCCAATAGAACATCTTTGGGATGTGGTGGGACGGGAGCTTCGTGCCCTGGATGTGCATCCCACAATCTCCATCGACTGCAAGATGCTATCCTCTCAATATGGGCCAACATTTCTAGAGAATGCTTCCAGCACCTTGTTGAATCAATGCCACCAAGAATTAAGGCAGTTCTGAAGGCGAAAGGGGGTCAAACATGGTATTAGTAGGGTGTTCCTAATAATCTTCAAGGTGAGTGTATAAGCATGTAATCAAGCATGTAATCGCTGCGGGGGACGAGGTCATGTCCCCCCCAATAAATGAAAAATGGAAATTTGTCCCCCCTGATATTTGTAATGAGCAGTCATCAAATTATTCCAAAAGCTATGAGAAATCTCACATATTTCTCTCTTGAATATATAGGGCCCTATCTTGCACTAAGCGCAATAGACTTTGTACACCGACGCATGTATCATTCCTATTTTGCACCCGACACACAGCGGACTTTTCCCTCCACAGACTCACGTCGGTAAATTAGGGAATGAACTTGCGCTCCCGGGGGCGGTTCAGCAAAAAGAGGAGGCGTGTTCCGGTGCAAATGTTCCCTAGTGCTATTTTGAGAGAGTAGACCTGAGCCTACCCTACGCTCATGAACGCAGCATGACTGCACTTCACCACCACACCACTAGGCTATGTGAGCAAACCGCATTGGCTACGATCGATTTGACAGAACTCGCAAGTCCGAAGAAGTCACCTTGCTTTTAGCTTAATGTGCTTTTGAGGTAAATACCACCAATACATCTTAAATAAATAAATGTGTAGCTATCCTCTGCCATTCAGAGCTCCGGAAAAGTTCCCAGATATTTTGAAACACCTGTCAGCAATACAATGCAATCTCTGATGGTAGAATTTTCAGTGAATAGGCTTCCTGACAACATCGCAGTGCAAATTCCAAAATTGTTTGTCTATTTATTTCCACGGTTCAACACACGAGACGATTTTACATTCATTTTATTATTTATTATTATTACATTATAAGACTAGAACATAGTTTGGCTGTGCAATGGCTTGATTCATTTCTGCCAGTTAGTGCATTTTCCCTGTGTAGAAGTTAAAGACTACATGCATTATTGTGTATGACACTGAGGAGATCTGAGACGTGTTCCGGTTCAATGAGTTACGTTTTATTTCATTGTGAAATTGAGAATGACACTCAGACTAAATAGATAGACGTTTAGTCTATTTCTTTGTATTGCGAAATTGAAATGAAATATGGACTATTACAATCAAATTAATAAATTAATTAAAAGGACTCCATTTCTGTAAAAAAAAAAAAAAAAAGATCTCTGTCTGTGGCTATGTGCAGGGTGTGCCAACTTTTTTTTATGAGATAGAGAGACCCCCTTAAAGACAAAAAGATAATTCGAGCACTATGCTATATTAAGGGAGCATGCTTGGCCGTAATGTAGAGTGTGCACACCGCGCATACACTTTGCTTCTCTCATCTCACGGACCCAGCAGTTCCCATTTTTGCAAACCATACATAAATACAAGGGAAAATATGACCTTGTTTTACACAACATTTCCATGAATCATGGATGTGTTGATGACATAAATGAGGAAATATTAGACTTAAGGAGATGTGATGTTGAACTGCATGTACCGATGCCACTTAACCCAAATGCCCCAGCAGCAGCACGGGAGAGGAGAGACAGAAGAGCTGCATCGTCTATAGTGAGGTCATCTTGGTCTAATGCTAGACTACATTGCAAAAATATCACCATGCATTCATAACCTTGTGATTCAGTGTAGCCTGTTTTTGTGACATTTCTTTATTTACATTTTGTCAAAAAGAAAAATCAATAACAAACGTCTGTCTCCTCGGCTGTGAACGGCTCCTGGCGTGCGCCCATGGATGTATGAAGATCGTGCGCCTAGCAAATCCACCATTACAATAGCAATACGCCATGGAACAAACACGCCTGCTTTTAAAGGGAATGTGAGATAACGCTCTGATTGGTTTATTGCACGTTACACAAACCACCCCTATGAGTAATGTAGCTACTTCAGACCAACCCATTTTAGATTTGCATCGGGCGCAAGAGTCATTTATCCCGCCGGTATAATAGCAACAGCACCCGAGATCCGTCCACAAAGCTACTTGCGTTTGGCGTTTGATACTTGCGTTTTAGATTGTTAAAATAGGGCCCATAGTGTTAAACACTGGAGGGGGGCACAGGGTGGCATAGGTCCCCCCTAAAATATTATTGGTGCCCCCCCCCCACATCCATTGGGCTAGAGTGCTGTCAATCTGACAATTGGGATTGCCGTTGAATCAGAGTACTGTCACATGGCTGCCTGTTCTGCCAATCTTCCCAGTCCTTGTCACATGACCAATTAATGTTTCCATGACTATCCAAAATCCTGATATCATGGAACCAGCACTGGAATTGTTTTTCAAAATAGTGGTATAAATACATAGAAAATGTGTTGTTGTTGAAAATAAAAACAAGTGAAATGAATAATGAATGTGATGTTTTATTTAGCAGAATTGCATTGTGTTGTTCTATCCTATCCAATATTTCCTATATTTCTAAGCAGATTGTCTATGCTGTATTCCGGTGCCCCTCGTGCCACCCCACTTAAAAAATCCTGGAATCGCCCCTGGATGATGTTCGGGTGTTTGATGATGTTGGGTTTCACTCTGTCACTTGTTTTTTTGTAAATTGGGTCTGTAGCTGTGAACTGAAGAGCTAATATTGTGTTGTTGGTCAAAACATACACACACTCGTAGTGGCAGTCCACCGGAGCAAACGTCTGTGCTTTACATTCATCCAGTAGCTGCTGGATAAAGTATTAATATTGAAAATACAGAGAAATATATGTCAATAATGTATGATTCTCCTTAAGTTCTGGTCTGTTTACTAAGGATCCATAAGTCCTGTAGCCTGATATCTAGTGGGAGCCGGGAGCCCTTTGCAGTCAACTTGGTGAACCATTCTGAATCACGGTACAGACAACTGGCACAGATTTAAAGTTTAAACAGAACTCACTCTGGATTTCATTGTGCTTTTTTTTTTTCCTGAAAAATGATAATTGTGGCGTCTTGGTACAATTACTTGTTTTTTGGCATTTGGAAATGTTTTGGAAACTTGTGGGCAGCAAAACAAACTGAAACGCAATTGATATATTATCTCCTTATATAGTTGATATGGCTATGGTTGTGATTAGTTTAAAGAAATACAAACAAGCCAAAGTGTACTGTAAGTCCAATATTCACTCTCCTTTTAGCTTTGATTTGGTCTCCAGCAACTTATGAGAAAATCAGTCTCTGGCTCTATAGCAGTTCAATTCTACTCTATGTTCGCCAGCTAGTCGCTAACTTTACTGCAGCTTCGCCACAATCTCCACCAAAACCATGATCAAGATGATGATCTTGCCTAAACCTAACCAGCAAATCCTAATATCAATTATTTTTGGAATGTCTTGTTTTGGAAGGCACAAACAAGAAAACTATGTTGTGCCTTAGGTATGAGGAGTAAACCTTTGACAAGATAAGCTGCTACATGAATAAAAAAGTTAACACTCGCTGTACTGGTCTCTTTAACGGCATCCCTGCTGCCACATTGGCACACTTTCTACAAACCTCCCCGTCCTGCAGATCTACAGCTACCTCCTGCTGAGTTTCCATGTCTAACGGAGGTCAGGACAATGCCTCGGAGGGTACAGGCTCAAACATTTGGGAAATTTGCTCTTTGCATAATTTACATCACGACCAGTATGATGACAGATAAAGTGAGGAAGATGAAAAGGTTCGGCAGCCCAAAAGAAAATCCATAATCTTAGAGTTAACAGTGGTTGTCAGAGACGGCTTGAGCACCTTGATCTTCATAATACTTGCCTTTTTTTCAGAATCAGTGGCTACGATGCTCGCTCCCCCGAGAGTTCGAGGGAAACCAGGTTTGATATGATAATTCTGCAGCTCAGCTCTCCACTCTGCCATATGCCCGACCTCTCTGTGGAGAGAGGAATGCAGCTGGCTCTTCTCACTATTAATCAGCCTGATGAGGGGGGGTGGATTGTGGCGATGGTGTTGGGATGGGGAGGTACTAGCTGCAGCCGGATGCTGGCCAACATTTTATTACACACACACACACACACACACACACACACACACATTTCTACATGTGTGAAAACAGCTGGCTCAGCTTTCTCCTGTTCTCCTTCTCTCCTCTGTAGCTCCTTTGCTCCTTTTATCCTTGTCTCCTCCTCTTCTTCACTTGTGTCCTCATTTCTATGAAGGTAAATATGGTGCAAAAAGGGAGAGCTTGTAGAATACAATGTGAGAACTTGCAGAACAAAAAATCTGAACTTGTATGTTAAAATTTGCACTTGTAAAAATGTAATTTGCACTTGTAAAAATAAAATTTGCACTTGTAAAAAATATTCACACACATGTGATCTGAATTTGAAGTCATACAAAGAAAAAAACATGAGAGCTTGTAAAAAAAATCTGAACTTGTAAGTTGAAATTTGCACTTGTAGAAAATGTTCTCACACCTGTATTCTGAATGTGAAGTTACAAAAAAAATATTCACAAATGTGTAGATTGATATTTACATGACACAATGACAGCTGCAAACTTATAATGCAACATTTACTCGTATACTTTTTTTTTTACTCTGGTTCATTTTCCATCACAACCACAACTCAGTGATTACAACCTCTCGAATCTGTCACTGCAACTTCACATATGAGCTCTCTCGCATTACAAAGTCGCCAATCTGCGCACCTCGACTTTCACAACACTCTCGACGATACATTTGGTGCAAAACTAATTTGTACCTGTGGACTTAGGCTGTGGAGCTCTGAGCTAACAGAACGGGAAAAGCCTTCTTATATACAGTCTATGGGAAAAGCAGGGTTTCTATCGCCAGATGAGGGACAACTCTGTCCAGCTTATTTATGTAGCATGGAAACTTGGTGGAATAGCATGCTAGCGTTAGCTAGCTAACTAGCAGCCAGCCCGCTTCTAAATAAATACCTTTTAATTATCTAAACACTTTTTAACAGTCAAACTAAAACACTGGCGGTGAGCTCCAGGGCCTGCAGCCGCAGACGGACCGTCATCAGTGGGGATCGACCAGCGTAGCAACACTGCTTTTGCCAGAAAGCTTCGCTGCCGACCTCGACCTGCAGTCGGAAACAATAATTTCTGCAGAATTCATTGCTGCCGAAAATTGCATCTAGGTAGCAAGGAAATGCTACTACAGAGTCTGATAAAACATTGATGTCTCTAAACCTTCTAAAATCCTAATCATTATTGATGAACATGACAAAGAGATTTACTATTGCCTAGTTTTTAAACAGTACTTTGCCTTATAAAATCATTATTTTCCCTAGTGGATGCAATTCTCGGCAGGGATGCGAAACTTGGCACCTGTTACCCACTGATGACGGTCCGTCTGCGGCTGCAGGCCGTGGAGCTCACCGCCAGTGTTTTAGTTTGACTGTTAAAAATGTTTAGACAATTAAAAGGTATTTATTTAGAAGCGGGCTGGCTGCTAGTTAGCTAACGCTAGCATGCTATTCCGCCAAGTTTCCATGCTACATAAATAAGCCGGACAGAGTTGTCCCTCATCTGGCGATAGAAATCCAGATTTTCCCATAGACTGTATATAAGAAGGCTTTTCCCGTTCTGTTAGCTCAGAGCTCCACAGCCTAAGTCCACAGGTACAAATTAGTTTTGCACCAAATGTATCGTCAAGAGTGTTGTGAAAGTCGAGGTGCGCAGATTGGCCACTTTGTGATGTGAGAGAGCACATATGTGAAGTTGCAGTGACAGATTCCAGAGGTTGTAATCACTGAGTTGTGGTTGTGATGGAAAATGAACCAGAGTAAAAAAAAAAGTATACGAGTAAATGTTGCATTATAAGTTTGCAGCTGTCATTGTGTCATGTAAATATCAATCTACACATTTGTGAATATTTCTTCTGTAACTTCACATTCAGAATACAGGTGTGTGAACATTTTCTACAAGTGCAAATTTCAACTTACAAGTTCAGATTTTTTTTACAAGCTCTCGTTTTTTTTCTTTGTATGACTTCAAATTCAGAACACGTGTGTGAATATTTTTTACAAGTGCAAATTTTATTTTTACAAGTGCAAATTAAATTTTTACAAGTGCAAATTTTAACATACAAGTTCAGATTTTTTGTTCTGCAAGTTCTCACATTGTATTCTACAAGCTCTCCCTTTTTGCACCATATTTACCTTCATACATTTCCTTCCTTTCTTCCATTTAACAGCCTCTAACATCCATCACCCCTCAGCTCAAATACACTCAGCAGCTAGAGAGCAGCGTTGAGGGCCCAGCAGGACAAGTCTACGAAGTGGACAAAATATGAGGATATCGGGAGCGGCTAGTGTCTCCATCAATCAGCCTGCTCAGGTGAATCCAGGTGAAAGCTCAGATCCCTGCTTGATTTACCTGTTAGAGCCACTTCAGTCACGAAGAAGAGATGGAGATTAGGAGACTAGACAATATAAAGAGAGTGGTAGAAGGAACCTTGAGGAAAAGGAGATATGTATTGTGCAGAGATGACTCGCACAAAATGTCAGGCAATGAAAACAGAATCAGTAAATATAGAGGAAAGATTTAAAGGACAATACATTCATAGAGGAATAAAAGAATGGCAACAAAAAGTCTTTTTTTCATTTAAATCCTGGCTCATTTGCATATTGTTTTATTTATACAGGGTGGGTGTCCGAAAAGAGAAGCTGTCACACAAGGATTTACTGATTCTAATGTTGGCAATCCTTCTGCCAGCTAAGGTTCGACTGAGAATCAGAATTGGATATACAGTAATAAGTGTCGAGGAATAGCGTATAAGGCAGAATTATGTTAAAACCCCATACAAATACTAAAGGTGCAAGTCTCACCTTGTTGTTGATTGTACTCTGAAAGCACAGTAATCAGAGTAACTCTTGCTATCCTCTGCAGTGATATCCACATAATATTTCTGTTTATAACTAAACTGCATATATTATAGAACAATAAGTCTGCTTCTCCAAACGTACACTTTAATTTACTAGAGACATGTACAATTAGCTGCCAGCCATGATGAAGCTCATGGCTACTAGTGCATTATATCTCAAAAAGTTAGTCTTGTAGCCACATCATTTGAATAGCTTAAATTAGCTACTCTGTGGTGTGTTGAGTGGTTTGTTGACAAGTGAAATTATTTTTACCAACTGTGTAGTGTTAATTTCGTCAGACGAGACGAGACTAAATATGTTCGTCAACGACTTTTTTTTCCATGACTAAGATAAGACGTTGACAAGACTGCGCCAATGTCCAAAAACACTGACTGAGACTAAATTAACATGCATTATTGTTGACGAAAAAAGACGGGACTAAAATGTTTTGCATAAAATAAAAACTAAGATAAAATCTCTCTTCATTTTCATCTACAATCGTCTCTACTTTTTCATCATGAGATAGAATGTTGTTACTAGGGTTAGGTACCGAAACCCGGTGCTAATATGGCACCGACCGGTGCCTTAACGACCGTTATCTACCGGACCGAATAGCAACACGGATTTCGGTGCCTCATTTCGGTGCTACTTAAATGCCTGCGCTTCTCTCTGATGCTCCTGAACGGACGTTAGAGGCAACCAAAACATCGCTGCACGGGACGCTAGTTAACACTACACTTGGCAGCAGGTAACGTTAGCCTACCGCTAGCTAGCAGCTGGATTAAACACGGTTAAAATGTTGACAGCTAGACGGTGTAAAAGTGTGTCTGTATTTCACTGGAGAGGTTTCTAACACCAGACTGTAGCTGCTGTTGTCTGAAAAACAAGACAGATGTTGCGTTCACTTGAAACTCGCCTCGCAAGCCTCATGCTGCATTCAAAGTTATTAGTATATATATAAGTTAATACCCTTTTCCCATCCATTAGTTGTTTTTGTCGTTTAACAGGAATTTACTGGTGAAACAAGGAAGAGGCTCGATATTTATATAACTTTATATAATTTATCTTTATATAACTATTTGACTGAAATTGTTATCAGAAATAATCTCAGAAATAATTTGTTATTTAAAAAAAGACTAAAATGTTTTGACTAAAACTAGACTAAAATGACGAGACTTTTAGTCGACTAAAACTTGACTAACAAAAAAATATATGTGAATGACTAAATATGACTAAAACTAACAAGGACATTTGGCACAAGACTGAGGGGCCGTTCACATTGTACGTGCAAGCGGCAGCACTGCGCTATGAAACCCATTATTGTCAAAGGCTTGCGCGCGCAAGAACTGGCCTGCTGCTGCAGTGAGCAAAGCGCAGCGCAAGAGGCATTTTGCCGCTTAGCCGCTCTTGCGCATGTCGCGGTCAAAGTTCAACATGGTTCAACTTTGACCACGGCACTCGCAAGATCAGCCGCAGTGCGTTGTGACGTACATTCACATGTCTGAAAAAAACAACAACAAAAACAGAATACATGTGGATCCACCAATGGAACATGGACGAGAGGTTGATTTTGGCCGTCAGCGATCTCCCAGAGCTGTATAGGCTACGACACAAGTTCGAGGTTGTACAGAGACCTCGGACGCAAAACTATGCTGTGGAAGCATATTTCACCATAATAGGCATGCCAGTTGTGTAGATGATTGTAGCCTCTTAATTTAAATCATTCAGGTTTGTTTTAGCTATGTGAAATCAACATGGACATGTCTCCACTGAAATACAATCCTGAAATGTTAAATTTTTTCTCAGTTACTTTGGTGCATTTGTCAAATTATAATTTGCATTTGCACAACAGTGAGTGCATTTCTTAAAACAATTGGTGTAAACTGCACCGCATAGTGACTAACCTGAAAAATCGTGTATCTTGCTGGAAATCTTTTGTTTGTGTCCAAAGCAAGTATTTATACCAATGAATCACACTGACAAGTCCTTACGCCATTGTTTTCTATCAAGATAGTGAAACTGCTTTGTGTAGTTGTCCATATTTAACAGTTCACTCTGGAAGTATAGTCTAAGTCAGTGGTTCCCAACCTTTTTTCCTTGGCGCCCCCCCTACTTATGTCTAAGAAAAGCTGAGCCCCCCCTCCGAAACCGAAGTTGAGGTAACTTTCCCTTACTTTCTTTTTTGATACAGAGGAGTTATCAGCACTTTTACGTTTCTCCGCCATGTTTCGTTCATAAAATAGTGATGCCGTGACGGCAGGAAAAACGAGGATGATAGCAGCTAGCAGCTAGCAGCTGACCTGATGACAGCAGGGTCCCAGGTTAAGAGGTCCCGGAGGTTTGGCCTACTAAGTAGCCTGCCTACAAGTTTATGCGAGAACAAAAATATATAGTTTTTATACAGACTTTAGTATACATTATATATTCTAGTGTATTATCATAATTTGTTTAACATGTGCAAATATTTCTTTTTTTACCTCAAGCTCAAACCAGATAAAGACTTGCGCCCCCCCCTGTGATCTTTGCCACCCCTCTTAGGGGTCCCCGGACCCCAGGTTGGGAACCACTGGTCTAATAAACAATGCACATGAAAGGGAGCACTATTCCCTATGTGACAGTTACACATTATTGTCATCTCTGATCTGAGAAATACGCCAAAGCAACTGGTATTAGAGTTTAGATTCTCGGCCCGGGCCCGAGCCCGAGCCCGACCCGAGCCAGACCGGACCGGCTCGGGCCGTTATTTTCCGCCACATCCTCGGGCCGGGCCGGACCCTTGATCAAGCAATTTTTTTTTTTTATCCATTACCTTATTATCCTATTTGGGTGGGGAGAAAGCTATGCCATAATCAGACATATTATAAATATATATATAGGCTATATAAAAGTAACAAATGTGTACAAAAGTTAGGCTGCAGTTACTAAATGCAGCACTTCATGCGCGGAGTCTCCTCCTCTCGCACGCATCACACCGGGAGCTTGAAGATGTAAAGAAAAAAAAGAAAAACAGGAGAATTAACTTTGAGCAAGTGTGGAGGAAAGTCGGAGGTATGGAAGCAGTTTAAACAAGTCGTGGGCAGTGACAACAATATGTTGTTCATCATCGTTTCCTTTTTTTTACGTTTCTTCATTCAGATAATTTGCAATCCGTTCCATTCTAAACTAACAGCAGTTTACAGCTTCGTCCTTGTTGTATTATTCTAAACAGATTTCTGCAGTTCAAACAACTCTGAATTGTAGTTGAGAACGTCAGTTATAACGGCCCACGTATTAAAAAATTGTCGGGTATAAATCGGGCTCGGGCTCATAATTACAGTTAATGTGTCGGGCCGGGCCGGGCTCGGACTCAACGTGCTCGGGCTCGGGTAGGGTCGGGCTTGATTTTTTGGGCCGATCTAAGCTCTAACAGGTAGGATATATTTGTATTTGTATGTTTATATGATGTAAAATATGTTTGGACTGATTGACACAAGTCATGTTCATTTTCATTGAAGTTCACATATAGGTAGTTAGGTATATGGCCTTTACACCGAATAGCTACCCATTTCCAAGTGTGTAAGCTCCAGTTTTGGAGGAATTAATTGCACATATGCATTAAACAAAGTGTTTTCCAAAGAATGAATGTAGGCTCATATCTTAGGTTTATTATACCCAACTGCAATGACTGCAGACCTCTTACTTAAGTATATAAACATGCAATGACAGTGTTGAAATGCAACATTTTATTTAGAAATGAAAATAATCCACACATGTCTTCATCTATTTAGAAAGAAGGAGGAAAAGGTGGAAGAACCTAAGGGACAGGTACATAAAGGAGATGAGGCAACAGAGAGACAAAAAAGTGGTGCAGGGGCAGACCAAAAAAGTACTTGGAAGTACTTTTCCATACTGTCTTTTCTGGAGCCACACGTCAGGGAGAGACAAATAGCCAGACGCTCCATTGTAGAAATGAGCTTTCAGAATGTTGTTCGCATCCGGGAAATCGTAGGCCCGACTCTCGTCAGCAGACTGTCAAATTGCTCCCTGTTGAGCCAAAAGTACCCCTGGAACCGTTCAAAGTGAAAGCGGAGCTCCTTCACCAGCCGGAATTCCCCCAACTGCTCTCTGGACCTGAGGGTCTCGTACACCCACACCCTTCTTGCTGCTGCTGTGGCTGCCTTCCTCCGTCTTCTCCTCACAACCAGGGCAAGTTCCAAGGCTTTCTTTTGATAGTTGAAATCGCTGTGTATCCTACACAATGTCGCATGTAGGCTACTACACGTCTGATGTAAACACCGGACGCAGACGTGACGTGCATTCAAATATTGGCGCATGTATGACGTACATTTAGAAACTCTTGCCTATTTTGCGCTGAGCCCTGTTCAAGCACAACAAATATATTTTGGGAATAGGACGCAACCTAGCGGCGAGCGGAGCGCATGCCCCGTACAATGTGAATGGCCTCTGAGACTAAATTAAAAATAGGTGACAAAATGAACACTACAACTGTGAGATATTGTCACTGCCAGAAATAACAGATCTCATGTTTTCCATTAGGAGTACCAACTTCTACCCTCTGGGAGGCACTTTAGGGTGCCAAGTTGCAGGAAAAATCAGTACAAGCACCTCTAATTCCTCACTCTATACACTGCTCAACCAACCAAAAAGGAGCGCAAGGAGGTGATCAAGGCTCTTTGCTGCCGATGTTGTATGGTGTCATAGCAACGACTACGACTCACAGCGCACTGATGTATTATGTCCTGTTCAAAAACCACTCCAGCGGAGTGGGGAGGTGCAGCTGAAGCATGCACAGACGCTTAAACCAATCATAGCCTGGTTAGGTGTATACATGAAGGAATACCCCGGTTACTGAAGGAGTCTCTACGTAGTTCTGATAACCGGGTTAGAGAACTCAGATTTTAATACCCCGAAAAATCAGGGTATTGCCTTGACCCAAAAATGGTGTAGTCCAGCGACTTTGGCGTGCAGCAGCTGGAGTCACCGCTGAAAAGGGAATCAGCAGCGTTCAGCTTTGGAGACAGAGAGAACTGCTGCAACCACTGACATATATATATATATATATATATATATATATATATATATATATAATGGACCAACAGATCCCATGTCTCTGGACGGAGACCAGTGAAGTCTCTTTCCCGGTGATGGCTGAGCGTTACTGAGCAGCCTCCAACTGAGCTTGAAGGCGTAGATGTGACGTGAGCAACCTGTCTGAAAGTTGGAAGTCTTCTGGTAGCTGTGCCAAGAGAAATCTCAATCATTCCCAATCTAGCATAGACGGAGAGCGTAGGTATATGTAAGGAGATAACATAGACACAGGCTAATTACTGATAATTACACTTAAACAGCTAATGTGAGACAAAACTGTCTGAGAGCTTCTCCTGTACTATACGGTAATTCCTCTACTATGAGACAGTAAGTCTCGTGGTTATGACCCAATCGTTAGCCTATTTTTATAAAAACGTCTGCTACGGAGCCATAACGTGAAGTACAAGGTAATGGAGCCTTTTATACATTGTCGTGTTTCTTTAGAAATAAACAATGGACAAATAGAGTCTTTAAACTCTTCAGATGTAAAGTTATTCGCTGTTAAAGTGGCGCCAAAATGAATGGCAGTCAATGGGATGCTAATGGGAGGTGATGGCTTGGTAGCATCAAAATGGCGCCATAGGAGCAACGCGGTCCGAAGAGAAGCTGACCCCCTTGGCTGCAACCGGTGAAGGCATTGCTGAAAACCCGAAATATCGCCAACAAAATGTTTTTAGTCAGCGATTGTACTGTTAAGAAAAGACCTACAGGTTCAGCAGAAGGACTAAAATCAAAAAAAGAAAGTCGCCTGACAGCGAAAACAAACACGTAAAACTATTGCTGTGGATTTTCCTACAAATGTAGTTGGAGAGCGCTGAAAAAAAGAAAAGGGACTGAGGTCAGACACGGTTGTTGCCTTTCTGCTCTTGAACACGTTAGTGATGGGTTTTGTAACATATTAGGAGTAGAAATTATTACTATTTTATGTTACTTACTACTATGTTACTTGTGTCATGTGGATGCGCCAACAGGTGTTGTTGTCATTACTCAGAATTTCTCATGGGGGCGACAGAAACTACGCATTATAGCTTTAAGTAGGTTAAATAGCTTACGTAAAACAAGGCAACATTAAACCGCGGCCTCCTGGGTGAAACTCTTGTTGTTTGACCCACCCATCCACCCTGACCTCCTACATCAAAAACAAACAGAATCAGGAGACAAAATATGTTTACCTCGTAATTGAGAATGCAGTTTTGTTGTATGGGAACGTAATTTTTAAGGGACACGGCTGGCATATGGTACTAGGGAGTGCCTGTGTCTATAGGCCTGCTGGTTTATTAACAACTATCTGTCTTTCATTTTCAGATACTTCGTCAGCCAAGTTCTTCATGCTATTTCCAGTTTATGTTGTTGACTTGATGTTCCACTTCCGGGATTGCTCCGGTGCCGCAGGAAATTCCGCCAGATACATGTATTTTCGCCGATGTCCGTTTCCTTCTGCTTTCTTTGTGTTGGAATTTTAAACTCTGGTGGATTTGTGAGGACTATGGTTAACTGCTCCTCAGATCTCTGCAGGGTAAATCCAGACAGCTAGCTAGACTATCTGTCTAATCTGAGTTTTCTCTCACACGACTAACACGAAATGGATTCAGCTAACTCTTCAGTTCACATCGGTCAGACAGACTGAAATGACAGTGGGACATTGGTTTTGGATGTGTACCACAGGCATTTTAGAAAAGCTCCCCAGTGTTTTACTATTGGAAATATTTGCTTTGGTAAGGTCTCTTAACGGGAGGACACAGCATCAGCCTCGGGGCACGGTATGATGACAAACAGATGGTCTGCTGTGATTTGTGTCTCAGTTGTTGGTGTGGACATACCATAGCTTTAATGGGATATAATAAGATGAGATAATTGTGTTTTCAGATAGCAGGTGATAGCAACAGACAGTGGCGATGTTTACTGTATGCTGCATTATTTGTTTCTTAGAAATCTTTTCTCAGATTTGACACGTGACTTGAAGGCCATGAAAACATATTCTCTCACTCAGCTTTTTATTATGAATGATGAGATCCTACGTGAAAATATGTGCTTATTTCACATCTCACCTCACATGTGTGAACACCTGCACGTTTTCCACGGCCGGATTGTCTGACCAGTAGGCTGCTCCAAAACAAATGCTTTTGCTCTTTACACAGTTTTGGTTGCCATACATTCAAAACTTGTGTTACCATGGTTCTGTTTGCTCTTGCATCCAAGTTTGTGAAACCACACAAACAGCTCCCGTGTATTTGAAAACAAATCACCCTCCTCCTCCTGTCATCTCCTAAAGGTGGCACGTGGCTGCAAAGGAATCAAAGAGAAGCACATTGCCAAGTGTCCGGACATGGTTAGGATTCATCTCAGGGAATGAGATATGAAATATTAACCTTGTTTTCTGTTCTAATTGGCTGAAGCTTCTGAGAAGGTGAGAGGTGAGGTTGAGAAAGCACTTTGAACACGGCGAGAAAGAAAATAGCAGCCGACATTCCTCATTAGCTCAGAGGGTGCGCTTACGGTAGGACGCTCCGTCTGTCAATACGAGAGGTCACATTTAATGAAATTTTGTTTTTTGTCTAGCAGTTCCCACTCTTCATTCATTAGGCGGCTGCAAATATTTCAGCATCACTAACCTCATGTACCTCCCATGTCTGGGCGTAGGCCTACTTACCTACTGAAATATACTCAAGAACACAATAACAATGTAAAGGTACTGTACTGTACTGTATCGGATGATGAGGTTGTGCAACAGCGCTGGAAGTGGGGGGCTTTAGGGCCTGCAGCCCCTGCAGCTTTCACTTGGTAATAACCTTAAACTCTAAAGGAACACGCCGACTTATTGGGACTTTGTCTTATTCACCGTATCCCCCAGAGTTAGATAAGTCCATACATACCCTTCTCATCTCTGTGCGTGTTGTAACTCTGTCTGACGTCCCCAGCGCTAGCCTAGCTTAGAACAGACCCTGGAGGTAACCGGTTCCAACTAGTCTACTGTTCCCAATAAATGACAAAATATCGCCAACATGTTCCTATTTCCATGTTGTGATTTGTAGAGTCACAGTGTGTACAAATAACAAGGTCACATGAGACACAGCCATCTTCTAACCGTATACATACTGGGAACTATATTCTCAGAAAGGCAAAGCACTGCTACTTCTGCTACTTGGGCGGAGTGATTTGCTAGCAGCACCTGAGAAGCACCGTTGTTACTCTCTGCTCCTCCTAAAGTCCCAATAAGTCGGCATGTTCCTTTAAACAAAGCTGTTCCTGAGCCAGAGAGCATTTGGGTCACAGTCACCTATGTGTTTTCCAACTGTATTTGTTGGGAAGTAAAGTATACGCATTGACCTGCCTCACACAGACGTAATCAAACCTCCGAGTTTGTTAGACTCTCACAGGAATGGTAACAAGTTTGTTTGTTTTTAGCAACAAAGCTAACGACGTAAACGTTAATGGATGGTCGATAATGGTTAAACATATTAAGACAGCAGCTATTTGTGACAGTAATTACAGCAGGAACTCTAATGCCAGACAGCAAACACCTTGACTTTAAGAAACAAATATTAAAATGAAATGTGTAAAAATGAAAGATTTAAGAACTTTAGATAAATATGGGCTCAAAGCCTTACATTTAATTGAATCCTGCCTCCTTTTCCAGACAAAAACCTGCGCCTCAGCAGCACCATTTATTTATTGTCCTTCATCATGAATTATTATAGGGGGGAAAGAAGGGAGCCATTAATTAGACAGGGATGTAAGATGTCTCAATGCCAGCCATTTGTCTCGCAAGTGATTACTTAGAGAAAAGCTTTTTCTTTGATATGTGGCTGAAAGCCACAGTATTCTCAGGGAGTTGTACAGCAATGAAGATAAAGGAAGGGCATCATTCAAAAACACACAAGTGAGCCACGGTGACCACTGACCTATCACCAACAAAAACCCAGAAACCCAAAAACAAAGCAAGCACATCATTTAGATGGCATCATGATAGTTGAAATATAAACACACTGCGTCACACACTCTGATTTTGTAAAGAAAGATGGCAGTAGTCACTGTTTTAGTGTCTTTTACTAGAATGATCGAAACATGATAATGTGATCACATTTTTGCTCAAGATTTATTGGAACCTCTCTTGAAAACCACTTGTCTCACAAACTCTACAAATAAAAGACACACAATATGGAAATGTAACATTTGACAGATGTTTGATGCAGTAAATAAAATCATCCTCTTGCAGTGCAACATATAAGCATCAAATTAGAATTATCAGATATTAGTGGCTTCATGTGTTCACAGAGATAAATCTCTTTCAACTTTTTTTCCCTGATAGGTGGGTAAATATATCACCTGTTTTAAATTATTCAACAGGATTTCCACACAAGAACCATAAGCTAACAGAAAACGTTTGAAAGGTTCCTTACTGGCAGTTTGGCATCCACTTACTTCGCTGGGAAGAATGCCAGGGTGTACAAAGACAAGGAAAAATTAAAAGAACAAGAAAAAAGAAAGAACATAATGAAATGAAACAATAAGGCAATCGTAATCTTTTCAAAACAACGATTTTCTTGAAATTTTAAGTGAAGCTGCAACTTCTGCCACAGTGAATTAGAAGTTGAAATCAACTGCAGACTTAACACAACAAGCAACATTTGACTATTTAATATATTTAGCTGACAGCCAATTCTAGTGTGGTGTAAAGTTAACATGTTTTGGCTGATCAGTCACTTAACCCAAACACTACCTGAGACTGTTAGTTGATTTAAGTATCAGCTTTTAACAGGCTACACACACACACACACACACACACACTACTCAGTGTATCAATCAGCCGTCTATGAGCTAGTTAGAGCTGCTTCTTATTCATTTCACTATCTGTAACGTTGACAGTGCTGTCGCTCACAGCCTATAGCTGACTAGTAAAACAGACCCATCTCTTTACCAAATGCTTCCTCAATGGGACACAAGTATAGCTGGAAACCAGACAAATCTGCCAGCTTATGTTTCATTTGCTCTGGCAGATACATCTTGCCCCCCTCCCATTCAAACAGATTTCCAGCTGTACAGAACCTGGACGGGCCAATCACAACCACTTATCTTACATGGGGTGGGTTTAAGATGATGACTAACAGAGAAGTGCCATGCTGGAAGGTAGTTACTGGACATAACAACGATCGTACCAGGCTCACAAAACTCAGATAAAACTGTCAAATGGCAGTGCAGATCAAATATGAATCAAGATTCTGTAACTTTATTGCCTATTTATAGCATAACATTTTTCAGAAATAAATTTATGTGTACTGTTTAGCTGTTATTTAAGAAAGTTTGTGACCCGGCTGCTCCTGCTTAATTCAAAACCAAGCATCGCCCCAACTTGCATGTGTCACTCAGAGCGTTTGTACATATAGCTATGAAAAGTAATGCAATTTAATTTATATGTATTCAAAAAATTGTTTTACTGTAAGCCCCACATTTACTGCTGTTGTAAGGCATCAACTGCTAGTGGTAATAGGTGCTCATGTCATAAGTATATGACATGAGCACCCAGTACAGGACCGCAAAGATCCTGCACAGGGAGGAGGCTGGGGTTGTTGGGTCCCACAACATAGGGCTTTCAAGCAGGGGAGCTGAATTTGTGTCCTGTCAGTACTACTTAATTTTTAAGTTAATATTGATCGCTATAGCTATGCGAGTACTTTCGATAGAAAAAAAACCCGACCTGGATCAGTCCTAGCAAACTGGAGTAGCTGCAGCTACGTGTACAAGCTTCCACTGAGCTAAAACGGCAGTTGTCGGGGCAAGTTTTAGAGTGCCTTTGTGCCTCTTAACAGACACAAAATGCAATTAATATGTCTGCCACATGAACAGGGCCCTTACATGACAACAAGATGCATTTTCAACTCAGACTCTTTAAATTCACCTACCCTGTCTTGATCCTGCCGGTTAGCTGCAGCTACTCCAGTTTGCTAGGACCGATCCAGGTCGGGGTTTTTTTTATCGAAAGTACTCGCATAGTTATAGCGATCAAGATTAACGTAAAAATTGGCTGGAATTCTCCTTTAAGTAGACGAGTGTTTTAACCCAAACCACAAACCTTTTTCGAATCTTGACTAGCCATTTTTGTGGCAAAACTTAACTGTCACGACCGGGGACCATCACCCACATCAGCCATAATTTCGCACGGTATTATACGTATTGTTGTGCATACGTTTTTGTACAATGTCATAGGCTAAGAAACCAAAGTTTATATATGAACAAATCATACGAAGTACATGAAAATGTGTTTCTCAGAGCCACGTTTCGTTGATCTGATCAGTTGTAGGTCTATGGACCTTTTTCACAGCAGACATTTTGACTTGTCATAGTAGGAAAAGCACAGCTGAAATTGATAACCTTAACGAAGGCTCAATTCCATCAAGTGTCCAGTGAGCTATTTCAGTGAGTCAGCATGCACAATGCTAAGGCCTCTCCTAAGTGGAATGCAGCCATCATTAATGGTTTTGAATACACCTGTGCTTTTCCTACTATGAAAATGTAAACATGTCTGCCGTAAAAAAGGTCTATTCAGTTGTGTGCAGAAGCATTTTGGTCTGCACTGTTGATAATGCCTCTTGAAAATTAAAAATGAACTGAGAGGTTCCAGACTACTAAATGTGTGCATTAGTCTGGCTATGCCAAGCTAACACAAGTATCCAATGAGAGCAAATACTAACAAATGTGATTTTCTCTGATCACGTGTATAATATTATCAACAGCGCAGCAGGACAATGACAGAGCAATCATTTTTACACTGTTCAATAAAATTTAAATTATAGCTGCACTTTGATCTGGAAATTATGGTTTTCTTTCAGATGTTTAATGTCTGTGTCTCTGACTTTGTGTGTTCATGTAGAAACCCCTCTGCCTGCCTGGAATTGGCTTTTCAGCAATGATTAGAACATGGGCATGGCTACAGAGCCGGGACGTTACAAACATACTAATCCATTTAGAAACATGGGTATTGCTTTCTCATACAAGCACGATGTGTAGAGTTGGCTGTATTGTGTGCTAGATATTTAGCATATTAGCCAGTCAGCCAAGCTCAATTTGTTTTTTTGTTGTTGTTTTTTTTTTACAGTAAAAGTTAAAAACTGCTGACAATGATGAATCACTTATTTACTAATGAATAACATTATTATCACTGCTCCTTGTGTCCCTCTGTCTCTGTCGATGTCTGCAGTCTCTCTCATTCTGTCTCTACCTCGGTTCTTTCTTCTCTATCCCCATCTCTCTCTGTCTGTATCTTTCTTCCTCTGGTTGCTGTATTGCTATCAGCACCAAGTCAGAAATGTTCCTGTTATTGATGCACACCAATGCACAGCCTCTGACAGGAGCAGACAGCATGAAAAGAGAAGCTGCTGAAATAAATACATATGTAATGAAGGAAAAGGGGGCCGCCAAATGGCTTGCCAATTTGTGTTTGTCAAAGGCTGAGCTGGGGTTGCATTGACTTATAGATCTATAATGGAGCTGCTGCTTCTTATGTCATTTAGAGGGGTCTACACAAGGCATGACACGTCCCCAGCAGCGCAGTCTCTTTGGAGAGGTACTAAATTAGCGAGGTGCCCAGTTTTCTTTATTATAGAAAATGGTTTTGTCCAAAGGAGATTTCAAGTCACTCCGGCTGTCTTCATGGGGGAAATTGCATGCCATTTCTGCCAATGGCTTTTCAAAGGTAAAAGATGCAAGCTGGAGCTGCCAAGTTGAGCATTTCAACAGCAATTTCTGTAGCGCGGAAACATAAAGTGACTGCACTCACAGTAAGCTATTAAATGCTCCCGCGATTTTCAGCAGAATTACATTGCATTACAGCCACAAATGTCCAGAAGTATGGTTATATCTTTATAACTTTATTCTAGTTAGCTATTGCTTCATGTCAGTCCTAAAGGCAAACTGTGCAGAAAATTACTGCATCATTATGCTTTAAATAAAGTGCTTATTGGATCATCAGACAGCATCTGAAACCTGTCATACCATCATTTTGTCTGAAAATTGAGACGGACGTGTCCAACAATTTCTATTACTTTCCAAAAAACATCAATCCGACAATCACGCCCACTTCATCCATCGATTCGTCAGGTGTCCGGTGGTGAGAAACATGGCATGATTTGAACATCTCTTAAGCTCTGTTTTTGCATTGTTCATACTGCTACTTCTGTTGTTTTTCGTGCAACCAACCAAGTGGAACTCCTTGAATACCATTTCGAGGAGAATACTAGAAACATGGAGGTGTGCGCTTGTAACCCAATTTGTGCGATTCATTGCGTTATGACAACAAAGATGCAAAAGACGAGAGAGTTCATCAAGAGAGATCATGAGGCACTGAGATGCAGTAAGGAGGAGGCTGTGATTGTTTCAAACTCAACTTCTCAACTGCCACACCTCTGATAAAGAGCAGCATACCGTCTCTTCCCTAAACTTTTTTATGGGACTCAAATGAGGCTAGTTCATGACAAGCATGTTGAACCCTTACACAGTTCCTGAAGCAGAGGCTCATGCTCTGATGTAAAAAATTACTGCAGTAACTCAAGAGAGCTACAGTATACTTAAAAGTTTTTGTTGTAGTACAGGACCAACACTGCTCCCTCTCCAGATATACAGTAAATAAGGTTGATCAAAGAAATGTTGTTCTCTTCTCTGTCAAGAGTTATTGGACCTTATTTTCTCTTTTTTGAAAAGTCAGTTATGTAAGCTATTAGAATCGTAACTTTCTGTTTGAATAACAGAGACATTTATACAAATGAGTAAATGAGTGCTATTTAAACCAGAATAAAGCACATATTTGTACATGCTTGCTGCGTTAACTGTTTGACGCAAGTGATGAATGCAAACAAATTCAATGCATCCTTTCTCACATTATTCCTGCAGTCTGTCAGATATCAAGAGCAAAAACTTTTGAACAGCTTTTTCATATTCACATCGGTTGTGAAGCAAGAAACTAGTCTTTCTCTATGCAATAGTAAAGAACAAAAGCAAGAAACTACACCAAACAATTCACTTGATACCACGGATACATTAATGGATCTGTTGGTCAGCTCAGACTGTGTTCCTGAAAAAGGCCTATTGATGCCTAACATGCCATGGTATACAGGATGTTGGGTTGTACATTAGTAGCATACAGTAGATTTGCATTATAACAATACCACAGTGGTGGTGTTTATATAAATACTGAAATTGACCAGTGTTACCTCACATTTATCTCATATATACTGTACTGCTTTACCTTTCAGCCCGGTTAGAGCACTAAAGGTATTTTAGGCTTCCTACTTGAAATTTCTACAACAGAACACGTCTTAGATCTGAGTGAAAAAACATGTTGCTGTACACGGGAGAATGCTGTGATGATGTTTACTGCTGAGCTCAAATCATCTGTGGAAATTGTTGCGTGACTGTTTCCTTCAAACAATTTTCTCACAGATTTCATTCATTCTGTGTTATCATGGAGCAGTGGCCATTGTCGTCCCGTTTTGAGCCTTTATATTCCAGGCAAGTCTTACAATTATGTCTTGAATTTTACACAGCTCAATCCGACTATTCATAAGCAACCAGTTGAGCTGAGAAAAGAGCTAAAGTATTGCTTTTTTTCAACCCAGCCCTCTTGAAAATAAAGGCAAAATGCAGCTTTGCAAAATGACATTGTGACTATGACAATTGCAATCAAATACTCCAAATCCCACACTTTTGTTGATGCATGTATTTATTAGAGTGGACAGTAATACACACAATGTGCATCGAAACTGAAGACTTCCCATCAGCTTCTCTACCACAATAATCACCTGCGCATTTCACAGTTGTTTTTTTTCCTGAATTCATTCAGCAGCAGTGAGCCAAGACAAGCAAGCAAATTACCAACATTGTCAGAGGAAATAGGAATTTAACATTTCAGTCTGCCTAATTTCCCTCTAAAACAAAATAACACTAATTAAAGAGCAAAAATATATGGCTTTTATTATAAGTTGTCCAAAGAAAAATGGTTTTAGGATTTGTGCTACTGTTGAAGTTTCTTATTTAAAACCTTTCCATAACCAAAAATACAAGGGACAATGTGGATGAAACAGTGTTGGTCTGCTTGTGCTTCAGCTGCAAACATTAGCAACCCAGTCAACTAGCCCACTAGCTAAACACTGTAACCACCTAACTCAGCATATTTTATACAGTCCATGTTTAAAGGAGTTTTTCATACTTCATGACAGGGGTCTTCAACGTTTCTTAAGCCAAGGACCCCTTAACTGAAAGAGAGCTGGAGGAAGGAGCCCCTACTACATATGTTGTTAACTTAACTGCATGTGAAATGGGGCCTACTATAATGTGTAGGGCGGCCTAAAGCCTTTACATACCTTTTTAGTGCATAGAATACTAAGCTATTAAAATAACAATTGTCGGCATGATTTTATTAATCATCTTTTAATGTTAAACATGTGGCACAGTGAATCCTTAGGATATACTGTATCTGTGGATGGCTATTTTAGAGACTACCTTATAGGCCAGTAAGACTATCAACAGTGGGGATTTATATTTGCTAATAATTATGTTGGATTCATGTTAATACATTTTAATTAGAAAAACCTGGACCGCCTGTTGAAGATCTCTGCTTTATGACATTAGAGGTTACGTTTAAAAAGGCCTTGTTTGTGACTAGCACATATGTGTGGTGTTTTCCCCACTGTGTGGAAGCTGCCCTGCCTGGATGCTACTATATCAGAGTTTGAGCTAATGTTAGCAGCTCTGTCCTGCTTATTAGATTTGGGGAAGTTTACACTTCAGGTAGCGTCATGTTCACCAAACATTTCGCTCCAACTCATTGCACTAACATTAGCTTAATTAGGTAGGCCTAGCTAGTCGGCGTTACATCTGCTAAAATCTGCTAGCCAGCGACAGTCGTCATTTCAGCCGGCTAAACTGATGGCTGTCAGCTAAAAATGGGAAATTGCTTTAGTTTTCTCTGTCTGACATCAAAGACCATATTGTTTCAAAGATTACTAAGAATTTTGAGAGGTAAATCTGCCACTGTTATGGTATACTGCATATGTTTTGTGCGAGAATGCAAAGCTTGACAGGCGTAGCAACAGTAATGGAGGGCATGTGGGCTTAGCGAAGGTTTATGGGCAGGGGCGGGTCTGTCTAGAGGGGGACCTGGGGTGGCACTCGCCACCCCATGAAATATGATTGCCCCCCCCAAATCCATTGGGCTAGAGTGCTGTCAATCTGACATATTTGATTTCCATTGGATCAGAGTAATGTCACTTTGCAGCGTGTTGTGCCAACCGCTGCCTTTCCATTTAGTAAATGGATATATACTTTAAACACACATTGTATGGCAACCAGAGGTGTATAAAGTACTAGAGACCCATACTTGAGTAAAAGTACAAGTGCTCTATCAAAAAAGTGACTTGAGTAGAAGTTGAAGTGCTCTTTAAGCACCCCACTTAAGTGGAAGTACTAAAGTATTCAGCATGTTTTGTACTTAAGTATTGCAAGTAGTTTATTTTAAAATGTACTACTCAAGTACTAAAAGTAAAAGTACAAGTATTGTGTTATGTAGTTATTAAAGAAAGCAGTCAAATTTTGAATATCATATTTTTGGAGTTCAACTTTTGACTTGGTATTAAGACGGTGCATTACAGGCAGTCACAAGCTGTACATTGCTGAATATATGAAGGAAGTTTCTGAAATAAACCCTAAAAGGTACATTAATGTCACAGCTGTTATAACTACTATTATCTGATACAACAGTGGGTTATTAATCACTTATTAACAAATACTGAAATAAAATGTGTGATGTAGTGGAAAGTTAGCAAGCTAGCAAAACACAGATAAACTAGCAGCTTCACATCACAGGGTGAAAACATTCAGTATTCATTTCAGACTGAAACAACTCAGGAGTAGCTTCATCTGCTGCAACAATGGCTAAATAGAAAGAGTACAAACTGACATCGTCTCTGACTTCTGAACGGGCAATCGCCGTAATGAAAAGAAACACGACGCGATCTCGGGGATTGTTTACGTAACTTAACGTAACTAACGTAGCCGTAACTACACACACTGTACCTACAGAGTCTCCGTAGCGTGGGGAATTCACAACAGTAACGAGTAACGATGCAGCACATAAAAAATGTATCGGAGTAAAAGTATTAAACTCATCGAAAATATGTACTCAAGTAAAAGTGGAAGTAGGAGAAAAAAATAATACTCCAGTAGAGTACAGATACAGCCTTTTAGTAGGGGAGAGCCGGGACAGTTGAAACACTTTTTAATTAAATGTAATTTACAAAGCGATCGTATCGCACTGAAAGCTAATATTTTGTCACTAGCAACCTACACCTGTCATCTGTCAAATACAGTTGCATTTTCAGCTTTGAACAAAACCGTTCAGGAATTATTACAGCAAAAGTGGGACGTGCGTAATGTTTCATTCGTCCCTCCTGGTCGGGACGATTGAAACAGCATAGGGGGATGGATGAAACATACAGTTTAAGCCATATAAACTTCCCACAACTTCAATATTTTACTACATATCATGAATGGTACTCCCAAAGGGGCTATACGTCTTCGTGAATATCTGTTAACAACTCATTGCCGTCACCTTGAAGCGTGTATGAAGCGGTTTTTGAAATATCATGCACTGTGGATGAGTCTGCCATTTTTATAGCTAGAACAGTACGTTTTCCCATTTATATCATGTTTCTATTGTGGAAAATGTTGTTTCACCAGGTTTTTATGTGGGTTAGGCCACTGCACATCCAAATAAGTGCCCTTAACGACCCACAGCCCATCAGTCTCCATAGGATAACATGGGAAAACTCGACCCCCTACCTGGTGGGATCCAAATATATTTTCATCTTTCTAAAACTGCTTTTCCATGTGTCACCTCCATAAATTATTGTATAAACACAGATCTTTGTGCATTTACTTAAAATACATGGAGTTACAGCCAGGTCGGGGACAGTTGAAACAGCTGTTTCAATCGTCCCGACATAGACATATGCCATTATAACCTGTTTTTCTTTCCATGTAAACAAGCATGCAATATGAAAGTCTGGGATTGTGGAGAACACTAAATAGTCTACTGACTAAGCATGCAGTCAAACCTTTAAATCAAAAACACTCATTAATAATCGAAAAAATGTAACCGCTAATGAAGTTTACTTTGGCCCATCAAAACTCGTTTATCGCCTGTAACTCCGTGATAAAAGGAAATAACAGGACAATATTTGATAAAATCCCCCCTGATTGGTCCCCCCTGTGCCACCCGACTTCCTGGAATCCTGGAATCCTGGAATCGCCCCTGTTCCTTTGTCATCATCCTGATGTTTGTGACAAGACAGTTTTCATTTATTTTGCAGCAGGCACTTGCATGTTCTCTCACAAACCTATTTTTGTTGAAGCTGTCAATATTCACAGCTGATGGAAAGTGCCTCTCAGAAACGCTTCTCACAGGCTTGGTACAAATGAGCTGACGGTGGAGTTGCCAGGGCAACGAGCACCATGATCCCTGATTGACGAACCACAACCGCAACCCAAACAACAGGAAGTAACTGGTGTTGCATACGCACCCGCAAAATCCATGCTCCTTCACTTATCTGCCTACAGCTGCTGCACATCCCAAGCATCCAAATTGCATGCTGTTTTTGGAGCAAATGGTAATTTCTCAGAGTTAATACAGTGAGCAACAGTGAGTATTTTTAGCTCCTAGATTATCAGTCAGTCAGAGAAGCACTATACAGTTTTACACTGCAGCACAGTCCGTCTGGAGATTTGACTGTGCATGGTTTACAAACAGCCTGCACTTTGCTTCAGTGGAGAGCAGCCGGATCCCTGTGGGCAGAGTGAAAGAAAAATCACGCAACCACCAAGTTCATATTTTAGGCTGTGCAAGAGTACCTTACATGATTTTTCCCCCCTTTCCGCTAGCTGGAAGGGAAGAAAAATAGAAAAACACCAGCAGCATTTCCTGCTGACGGTATTACTACTCCTCCCTGCTCTCTCTCTCTTTCTCACACACACTCTCTCTGGCTGTCTGATTATCTCTCTCTTTCTGCCTCTCCTCTTCTGTTTCTTCTGACATCAGAGAAGCGTTGCAGCTTCACTAGAACGCCATGCGATAATGTACACTGACTGGATCTCACACCAGTGCCCTCAACCGTTGAAAAGACCTTGTCAACACACACACACAGGTAACCACACACACACACACTTCATGTGATGTGTACACATGCATTGCACCGCCTCCCTTTTACCCTGGCATTGTCATGCTATGCATCTTGTACAGGAACAGAGTGCAGAGGGGGCATTACAGGAGATCTGGGACCAAACTGTCTTCATTCATTCCCTCAGACTAACTGTAAAGCCCCGAACGTCAGTCACAGTCCCTGCCTTCCTCTCTCGCATGTCTCCTCTTCGTCTATCTTTTTCCTCCTTGTCTATCTCCCTTTCTGGCAAGCTGGTGCATTATGTGAGCAACCTCGTAACTCTGCCGCAACACTAATGGCAGCAGAGGCCTTTATCTGGCAGGGGAACAGAATCTCATCTACAGAGCTGCCCCCGGCTACAGTACACACAGAGACATACATTAAGCCTTGCCAATACACTCAAAGAGGAAAGGAAATAGAATTCAATTGAAAAGCTTGCAGAGAAACAACAGGGGAGGGTTTGTTTGTGCTTTTCTTCGTTCCTCCTCCTGCCTTGTTATGCAGCACCTTGAATATCAAAATTAATAAGAAAACATGATTTGCATTATGGTGGTCAGTCACCGAAAAAAAACATAATAAGTTGGTTCATGATGAGCAGATACACAGCTCACCGTCACTATGTACTACACACAGCAATGTGTCACAAGTTCCATTCAAATTTAGACATGCCGGGCTAAAATGATTGGCTCTTTAATTAATTGCATTATCATCAGCAAACACAGTGATTTTCTCCCAGCCGTGAAAGCTCCTGAGAGAAGACAGATATAATGTAGCTGAGGCCACTCTACTCAGCCACTGCAGGAGGAAAATCAACAGGTCCAGGGCTGCCACATAGTCACAGTGCCCCCTACTGGCTAACACAGCATGGGCATCCTGAAAGAGTATTACTCTTGGCACATCCAGCAGCAAAAAAGCCAAAGGGTGGCCATTTGTGGACACAGCCTTGGGACACTCGGAGAATAGCATTGCTTTAGTATAGGAAAAGGATTTTCTGCCAAGTGTTTGGCAGTCCGTGCAGTGCACATGCATACTCAATTTCAGGGTTGCATTTCATAGAAAACAGCTTTACATGATAGTGGGATGTGAATGTGTACCATTGAGATGGAAATATTCAACCTTCCATGTAAACCATTTGTAGGCTGTCAGGAGAGGGCTCAGAAAGAGAGTGAGTGTGTCTATGTCTTGCCACAAAGGTTCAGGATTTACAGTACATGGACTGATGTTGTAGTGTTTCCAGTTGTCCACAAGACTGAATCTACATATTTAAATTTATGTTTTACTCTATAGCTCAGTTTGATCAAAATGCTCTTATGTAAACATTTGACTTGACAAGATCCAAATCATTGTGTTTTAGTAACAAAATTCACCCTTAGACAGGACTTACATGTTATTTTCAGTCCTTACTATGAGAAGCAGAGAGACATACTCTGCTGCTAAGTCTTCTGCTGTACAAATGATTAAACTGACCCATACACTGAATAATGGAATGACTGCAATGACTGTGTGTTTGCAGCTGTGAGATTTTACTGGGATATCGGGACATTTTGTGACTCACAGGTGGAATCTACTGTCACATAAACCTTAGTTTGACTGGATGTCTCAAACTAAAACTTGGCAACAAGTCTGTCAGGAATTCAGTGTCCATTACAGAATACAAGTTCACCAGCTAAATGAGCTATTTCCAGAGAAAAATGTCTGTGCTTGTGGATCATGACTTAACTGTTTGAAATCATTAGAAAAGAACAATGTTAATTGAGATTTAAAGTGAATTTTTCCTTTAACCTCTGCCTCACAGACTCTGTTTCTGTCCACATTAATACAACTCCAAACAGGCATGCCAGACACAGACTTGTTGTGCTAAAGCGATGCAGTTTGTTGGGAAACAGCAGCGGCCGAATGGACATATGGTTGAACTGGGCAGACCATATGTCCCCAGTATTCATGCTCTAGTCTATCTCCACAAACATGACAGACCCAGGCCAACATCCCCCGGGCAAAGAGTCTGCTCTTTGCTTCTTTCAAACAACTCCCAAGTGTTAAGAGTGCGCAGTGAGAATAATGTATAGTAGAAATGCTAGAAACACAAAGCTTATGGTGAAATGTAACATGGAATAAAAACCATGAACCCTCCATTGTGCATAATGTCCATCTAACATTATTCACTAGAATAGCTGGTGTTACTGCAGGGCTGTTTTATTCTGTTGACAACATCCTCCTATGATCTAAATATATACTTGGCCTGTAGGGAATATATTTTAAATTGCCTTTAAGGATACATTGATCTTTACAGGTGAAGAGCAATCTCTGGAAAGTGTCCACTTATGAGGGATGGGCTCATATCGCCCATCTGTTGTCTACTGACAACTAAAAGCATTCATAACCCTATGAAGATATATTAGAAAGATGTAGTAACAGTACATATATAAGCACTTATTAATGTCCTGAAGGAAAAGCTAGGCCCACAGATGGACTTTTTTCTTTCTGCATTGACAACTTTTATTAACATGCAAGATGTCTTCTGTCAATTACAATAAAACAAAAGAAAGACAATTGAAACAGCTGGATCATTTTGAGTTTGAGAAAAGGAAAGAAAGTGAGATAGAGAGATGTGATGAAAGTTGATTTCGTGAGCCACCAGAGGTAATTAGGATGTTGTAGCAGCACAGGGTAAAGAACAAGCCAATTAATAATGAAATAATAATATAACACAATAGAGTTAAGACAGAAGTGAGATGAGAACAGTTAGTCATACAAAAGTATGAGTAACATGGAATATGAAATACAACTACTGTCATTGTAAGAAATAAAATAAAATTAGCTATCTCTAATTTCTAAGCAAATTCAACTGTTGTAAAAGGTCATACAGACATGCTGTATGCACATGGACTTTTGGTTGCATTAGTTCAATTGGTTGAGTACATTTAATATTTCATCTGTGGTGCTGTGGTTATATAATTTTTTTTTATTCATCATGTTTATGATGCAAGAAAATACATTTTGTAATTCTATAAAATGCTGTTAATACATATTTCCTTGTAAATTTAAGGAAATATAGTACCTAATAATATATCTGTTTTTATTATGATTTGGAATGTTTCTACTCCAAGCAAACATCCTAATCTACTACTATTAGCTACTTAACGTAGCTTAACATTTCTGAATTTTTACTTTATATGGGTTATAATGTTTTACCACTTCACAGCAGTGTGGGTCAATTTTGTCATGTATTACTGGTGTGAAACTAAACCAAGCGGCAATACCTAAGTCATTGTTATTAATATTATTATTTATCCATCATTATTATCTTACATCAGTGAGGTTTAGGGTATCTGTGTCCTTACATTAATCCTGTAACAATAAGTACAACCACAATGCTGAAAACAAACTGCATGAAGGCGTTAAGGAAAAGGTTAGAGGGGATTTCATTGTTATTTCTTTGCACGTCGTACTGCTCTTTAAACTGGAGTTGTTTCCTGACAACAGTACTTGTTTCTGTGAAACCAACAAAGCTACCAGGATCTAACACCTCCTCCTCCCGGGCTGAAAGATGAGCGCTGCTTCTCCTCTGTATGTTCGTTCCAGTCAGCAGGTTCACATGGACAGCATCCAACTTCCCTGCAGTCTGCAGAGGAACAGAAGGTCTCTGCAATAATCTGTTGCCATTTCCTTTACAATCTAGCAATTAACTTCACCCGGTGACAAAACAAACATTTTTCTCAATGTAATCTATTTAGTAAGTGATTTTCATTTTGTTAAAAAAAACACCCACAGTTGTCCCCATAGGGATTCAAATGATATGTAATTGAAGTTTAATGGGTCTCGGCGACAGTAACAAGCAGCAATGAATATTAATATTTTAAAAAGACAATAGCAGTCTGGCTGGGTTTAAAATCCTAAGAGTTGCTACAGTGTAACATGCCAAAGGCTGAAAAAAGGCATCTGCAACCTGTTGAGTGGGAGCAGAAGCACACAAGTTTATTCAGACTCAGTGTCACAGTTCAGCCAGACTCAATGCAAAAACAGATGGTGCACTTAGGAGTAGAGGCGACACAGAGAGACACAGATAAGCCACTGCAGCAGCCTTGTGCTCAGATTCTTTTTTAGAGCAGACTGTAATTATTCAGGGAGAGTCAGCTGCAGTTTGTCAGCATCGCATTGCTTTACGCTCTAACACTTCCACACATTCATGCTGGTAGATGCCCAGTACAACCCTGGGCTGAAACTGCCAGCCACACTGGGGTCTAAGGCCGGCTACACACTCGCTGCGTGGCGTGAGCGTGGCGTTTCTGTTGCGTGTCAGTTGCGTGGCGGCTGCATGGATTTTTCTGTCTTTGCACACCAGAAACATGTCTGACGCGGCGCTGCTGCTGCTAGCCTTGTCTGTACACATGGATGTTTCCCATTGATTTACTGCACTCAAGCAGTAGTATACTTCATGTTAAACATGAATATATACTGATTTGATTACAGCAAAGACAACGTCGGCAGTATTGACAGCAAAATAGGCTACAGAACATTTTGTTCTGTATTGACAGGTGCAATATTTGAAAATCGATAATTATTTAATATTTTTTTAAATTACATTTATATCTGCATTTATGTCAAAACCTAGAGACTTTCAAACATCAAAATGCCGTTTATTAATATGTATTCATGTCAAACTTACATATAAACATCTTTTCCTATTCTATTTGCCTGGAAACACTTCCAACACGTTTGCGTGTCACGTGAAAAATAGGCATCGGTCCTATTTCTAGCATGCACGCGTTTTCGCCGCGGCTCGAGCCGTCGGGTGGTCATGTGCCTTGCTCAGGAGCGGGGCTAATTGCTGTGGGGAGGCAGAGTTTTTACTTCTCAAGCTTAAAGTTTCTCCAAACTATCTGGGATTCACACCAGTTACCTAGTCATACATTTCCTTCCCTAATATCGAGATTAGTGATTCCCAAACAGGGGTACTTGTACACCAGGACGTACTTATGTTGCCATGGAGTACCTAAAATTGTATAGCTTAACTAAATTGACAAAATAGAAATGACTATTTGATTTAAGGGGAGACACTACAGGCGAAAACATAACATTTAAATCCATAGACAGTGAAGAAAATACACATTTAGGTGTATAGTTTACTGCACTTTGTCTATTTGCACCTGTAGAGTTCTCTTAAATTCACCAAAAGTTAGTATAAGATAATGCCTCATTTGCATATTAAAACATAAGATTTCAGAAAACAATCTGTTAGTTCAAATGTTTTACCCTACTCACCTGTAGTGTCTCGCAAAATGTATGGAACTGAACACTACAAATCTCAATAGAAGTTACAAGGACATACACACATACTCACTCACACACATACAGAAAATACAAGAAATATACTAGAAATAATAAATAAGATATAAATAAAGTATGATAACAAAAGATCAAAATACCAGAACACCTAAATACACCTAGAGGAATGAAAAGAGTGTTCATGTATATCCAAGTGTAGAATAAAATTTACAACCTACATACATAGCATATATATATAAAAAAAAAAAAAAAAAAAAATATATATATATATATATATGAGTTTTTCTCATACAGTATTTTCTGATTTGTGGAGTGATAAGAGATATCCAAAAGTCCCTCTGTAAAAACCTTCGGTGTCATGGTGATATCTAGTAGTTAAAATCCCCTTCCCCGAGGGAATCAATAAAGTATTCTGATTCTAAATGGTTGACCATGTCCAACCTCTGCCACTCTAAGTGGTACTTGTATGAATGCAAACTAAAGAAAACATTGACAGTTAAATTGTATTAAGCATTGCTGTACTATAACAATGTCTACTTTTATATCATTAATAGTGTTAAATAAGATTCAGTTTAAAATCAATTCAAATGAGTACATTTTGATCATCTGACAGGGCTGTAGAGGTGCATCTGACCAAAACGTTGGGAACCACCGCTCTAGATTGCTCTGTTCTGCCACAATGTACTAGATTAACTCAAGACCAGGATCACTTGAATATTTACAGTAACTGTGGTGGACCAATGCAGAGAACTTAAATATTATTCTATATCCCCACCACCTCCTGCCAGGCAGCACCACCTTTCCATGCACTGAACTCAATTAAACTCTGCTACTGACCCATTTCCCTAGCAATGAGCTCAGGGAAGCATCTGACAAATGCATGTCTGTATATGCCCAGGGGACTCTGGCTTCAAAGAACACTCCAAGATGACAACTCTGAGGTAAGCGAAATGCAAATGTCTTGCAACAAGCTCAAAGAGACAGCAAGAAGAAAAAAAGTCTGTGAGTGTTAACGTCCCTTGGTTTTTTTCCATAATATACTACAATGACTTCAGTTAAAGCTACAGGCTAATCACTACTTAGTGTAAATCAATTGGTTAAATGAAACACTCAGCATGCATACTGATTACCAAGACAATAACTTGCACCAATGGAATGTCTCCTTGCCGAGTAAGAAGCTTCAAAGAGAATCTATTAGGAGATGAAGTGGTAACGATTTTAAAAGCCATTTTCTTTAAAGAGCCGAAGAGTAAGCTCATGGGTCTATGGAGTCCAGGTCAGCTCCTATCAGCTCCAGTGTGGAAAAAACAAGAGCACTTGGGCCACTGGGACATTCCTGCGAGCATTATCAGCCCTCCTTAACTATTCTAAACTGACATCAATTGCTGTGCCGGCTCGATCCCAGCGGACCTTGTTATCTCCATTTAATGGCAAAATGAGCCAACTTCTAACTCCTGCTCTGGCACCGGAAGCTGTGACTCCTGGCTGCATTGTTGTATTAGGTGATGAATGTAAAAAATATATCACACTAATTACTGAAGGGACACTGGTTTGGGAAGGCTAAACATTTACATTTGTTAGCGCATGGAACCAGTTTGTCTTGGCAGTCATAGAAAGACATTTCCATAAAGACACTATAGCTATTGCATTAAAAACATGAGCAGAGAAAACAAACATGTATAGTGATTTTGCAGGCAATGTGTCCATTTGATTACCCGTTAAGGCAATATTTAATGTATTGCCTTATTAGGACACTTAGACAGCATTGTAGTATAAACTCTTGTTCCTAAGAGTGCAGAGCCACAATGAGTCCCATGTGCTATAGGTCTATAACTTCTATAGCTATACAGTATTATTATCCACTCCTGCTATTAAGATGGAGACAAGGTTAGAGATGGTTGGGAATATAATGAAGATATAAGGAAGTGAACTCACCGCTGCCCTTTGAGAGAATGACTAACATTTCCTCCATCTTGCCAATCAGATCAGCACAAATGTCCTGGGGGGTGGAGGCTTCTGCACTTTTGTCAGCTTTAGTTTGAAGGATGCAACCCCAAACCAGATTTTTTCAAAGTTTGCCAGTTTACTCTGTAAACTAGCTCTGCACTGACAGTCCACTCTGCACAGAAGGTTCCAGGTTTCTTTGCTGGCTTTTGCGTATTAGACGATTAGCGATTGACTTGCATATAAGTGACGTACCTACTCAAACTAGGTTTGAATCTCATATTCAAGGGAAGTGCACAGACATCTCCCCCTTTAGGATAGGAATGTGAAAACACCTCTCTAGTGACAATCTGCACAGTTACAAGTCAGCATGATCAAGGTCTGTCATTTTAGGGGACATAAACATAGGAAAAACACATTTTTGAGTAAAGGGGGACTTTAAATACACGTATAAACTGTTGTCTGTGTCTTGGTCATAGACTGTAAAAGGTCTTGGTAGACTTCAATAGTAAAAAGAGCAATGTAGGTTTTAGTTCCTGTCTCCATCCCTGGCTTCTCTGTCTGGTTAAACCTGGGGGGGAGTTGCGGTGACACAGGCAAACATGTTGAACCCAGCGCTGATATCATCAAGACCATCTCTAAATGAGACAGGCTGACCCTTACCGCTGCAACAGGTTGCACCAGTGAGCAAACAGGAGATTCCCAGACAATCTGAACGTGTATACGTACATCTGTGTGTCTGCACATTTTCCTGTTTCTATGTGTGGCTGTGAGACTTTGTATTTTTTTGTTTTGCATTTTAGACCTACAACTGCTGAATCATAGGTAGATTTGTTTTTTATGATAAAGTAGAAAGTGACAGCAGATTTGGTCACAGAAAGAATGAGATTACTTTAGGTTCTTAGCTGGATATGAACAGCTATATGTAATTAAACCACAGAGCCACTAGGGAAAGTTAACTGCATTTTAATCGAAAAAAAGCGCATGGGTCTGTTTTAAACTGCATATTATCCTAAGAAAAGTAACCAAATCAAATACCCGCTATTACTGATAATGGCATTTTTTCCATAACTGTCATTTGCTGAGGCACAATGCCATGTGATGTCCTACAAGTTAGGGGAGCTGACTTAATGTGCATTTACAGGAGCTGGTAAAGAGATACTGAAGTGCTATTTGCAAAAGATGAATGGTACTTGGACACATAAAGGGATTTATAATGATTGTGGAGATTAGTTTTAAATTGTTGCTGCCTCATCTGTAATGTGTGAAGTAAAAACAACAGCACATGCTGCACACCCTACTTTGCAGACAAGCCTGGGTAACACTATTTCCATGTAAATTAAACTCTTCTCTTTCTGCTCGGCCTCTTTTTCAAGTGGTGTTTAAAATCTCCCATTTTGGATTCAACAAAACACATTCTGTCTTTCTGTGAACTTGTTGGCCCTCCCATAATTGAAGAGCCACTTCAAATTAGAACGGTATCTCTGAGTTTACTGTTACTGAGTTTCATCAGCTTAGTGCAGTGTGACAACTGGAGAAGGACTTTGCTAATCTAACTTGCTAACTCATTAACATCAGTCAACATATACATTAAAGGAAAAAAAGTAAAGATAAACATTAGAAAAGCAAGACCCCACAAGTCATGTTACAGTAGATTTATGTGATATGGAATTAGCCATAAACTCATATTAAAAATAATAAGCCGGCTGATGAAGGCCACATGGGTTTTCCACAGCATATCATTGCCTTTGTTGCCATTGTTACAGACCAGCCAGTGGCTAAAAGCCACTGAGGTAGAAGGGGAAGTATTTTATTACCCACCTCTACTTGTAATATTAATTCTGTCCGAATGGGGCTTAAAGGACAATTCTGGCCCAAAATGAACCTAGGGGTTAATAACATATGTGTACCCAGTCGACCGTTCTCTGGGATATGTTTTCATGCTAATCGAATGTGTATTTAGCTTGAAACAAGCTAGCGTGAACCGGTGGTTAGCTGCTAACGCTACCTTTCTAGGCAGAGGTTAAATCGCTATTTTATACCACTAAATCACTAATCACTGGTTCGCGCTAGCTTGTTTCAAGCTAAATACACATTTGATTAGCATGAAAAAATATCCCAGAGAACGGAATTGTCCTTTAAGAATCTACAGCCATGCTAGCGGCTCTGTGAGGCTGTACTTAGACATAGCTAGATGCTAACATCAGCACGCTAACATGCTCGCAATGACAATTCTAACATGCTGATGTTAAACATGTTTCACCATTCCCATTTTAGTTTAGCGTGTATGGCGTGTCAGCATGCAAACATTTGGCACAATTAAACGTACGTTAAAAGTACAACTGAGGCTGATGGGAATGTCATTAGTTTTGCAGGTACATGTATTTGGTCATAAACCAAATTATTGGACAAATTTACATGATGATGGCACTAGATGAAAAGTTAAGGAATCACCATTTCATCCAAGGTGGAACATGAGTGTCTGCACCAAATATAATAGCAATCCATCCAATAGCTGTTCACATTTTACTCAAAACCACAGATGTCAACCCGATGATGGTAGAACAAGCGGAAAGGTCAGTGGATCAGTAGGGTACAGTACATCCTTTGAGCATCCGGACCAAATGTCATGGTAATCCGTCCAATATGTTTTGAGATATTTCAGTCTGACCAACCCTGCTGTGCATAGAGCCCAGGCCCCCAGGAAGTGTGCTCAGCCTTGCAGCTAAGTTCGCGGAACACGCGGATGGGGCCAGCGGGAGTAACACTACCGCACATACTCATTGGGCTGCGGAAGTCAACCTGGAAGCTTAGAAAGTTTTTTGGCGTATGCTCCAGGCGAGCAACTCCATTGAACTAAATAAGAGTCATTTTGGAATCCGGTAGCCAGTTATTATTATACATCCATGATAGAGCATGGCTAAAAATACACAGTATCCATCTCTTTCACCATTCAACATTGGTGCAATCACTTTGATTAAAAAAATTGTAGTCCATTGTTAATAGTATTAAAGCCTCTTGTATTGTGACTGAGTCTTTGAATTCTGGTTTGTGCGTTACATTGCCACTGACTACAGTGTGGTCTTAAAGTGTGGTGGTGGCTTCCTGAACACTGGGTGAGCCTTCTAGGCACCATGTGTGCGTGTGTGTGTGCGTGTGTGTGTGTGTGTGTGTGCGTGTGTGTGTGTGTGTGCGTGTGTGTGTGCGTGTGTGTGTGTGTGTGTGTGTGTGTGTGTGTGTATTTGTGTGTGCATTAAGGCAGGGTCATCGAGGAGTAATAGGATTGCTCAGCCCCGCTCCCTCTCTTGACACCCTGGCAAAGACAGGCCTCCTAAATCATCCTCACATCTCTGAGCAAGATGGAGGACCTGGCAACGTCTCTGCCCGCCCTCCATCCCCGCTGCAGCCATAACCGCTCTCCCCCTGTGGTACAGATACTGCTTGCAGCCGTGATTTCCCCTCAAAACCTCCAGGAGGACTGGAACAATATCTACTCAGCATTCTATAAATATCCACTGAGAATGTACTCTAGTTCATTGCGGCTGTGCCACAGTTACTTTATAAAGGCTCGCCTGCTGATCCTCAACTTCTGCTCTTTGTTTTTCTCTAAGTTTATTTTATTTGACAGAGACGGCGCACGGCTTCTTACTGCAGCTGTACCACAGTTAGCTATGAGCTAATTTACATCTTTAGTCTCTGGGCAGGAAACGCAAATAATATCTGTGCTAAGAAAATTAACACAGTAGTTTAAAAACACAATTACAAGAAAGTTCATATACATCGTACAACAAGATTTCACAACACATCAAAAGTTTGCGTTTATGCGTGGTGGGTACATGATACAGCGATGATTTCATCTTGAATTTAAAATCAGTAAAGCTGCAGCTCTCTCTTGTTACTTGTTGCTCCAATAGAGAAGACTGATGTGCCAAACACAGTCACCTCTGTTGGTCATCCTAGTTGTCCTCTGTTCATCTCATGACTCCTAATGTGTGAGGCGAGGGAGTCTACTCAACTGCGTTAATTCATTATTCATGTTTGGTACTGCCGTGAGACTGTGTTGTCGTTTTCCTATGCAGGGTCATGAAGAGGCTGAAACCACTCTGTGAAAATGACAATTTCTAACTTCTAACTTCTAACTTTTTCAAGTTACTTTTTTTATTCAGGATATTAAGCTAGCACAGTAGAATAGCTCACACAGTTTAATACATGTACTGTATGTATATGTATATGTGTATTTTTTCACACTGACCTAAGCCAGTAATACGTTTGTACTAAAGGATTTTTTATATCTGTGTGTATGCAGTCCTAAACTCAGGGGTTTTGCTGGCTCAAAATGAGCCGGAGAGCTGATCATGTGCACACACGTGCATGTGTACCATGCCTTCAACTGGCTCAAGCAAACACTTCTTACAAGCACCGTATTTTAGGAGTTCTAATATGATTAAAGAAAATATCATGGTATAGCGTATGTTATATACGTAAATAAATAAATCAAGTTAACATAAATATAACATATTAGCCATAGTTTTTTTGTCAACACAGTTCACAACCAGAAGCAAGAACATTTCAGCCCCTTTTTTCATTTTATAAAACCTCTTTATGCACTTGTTGTAGTCCAAGGCCTTCTGGTCTGGTCCGTCGATGCAACACACATCCTTTAGTCTTAACCTTTAAAAAAACAATTCATGCATTAAGAAACTTTGTATTACTCTGATACACATATGAAACGTGATATTGTTCTCTATCATATATTACAATCTTGTAGCCTTCACAACACAGTGTGCTTTCATCAGACCAGGGAGTCCTGGAATCTCTTTCCAACTCCAGTTTTTCTCCCTAAAATTATTCTAAATGATCACTAAAGGCTGATGACTCACAGTATGGTGTCATACAAAATTGCAGCAGTGTCTTAAATTCAGCAGCATCCCCAAATGCAGCACTTTGGTTTTTACTACAGTGCTTCCCACTTTGTCAAAAACACTATATTAAAAACATCTATATTCAGTCTAAGTCATTTTAATCATATACCCATTAATGTTATTTAAATGTAGAAATAAATCTTACCTCAAAACGAGACCCAGTTGCTTGGTGACAGAGATGTCAGTGGTCATCAAAATCCAACATGGCTGCTCGGAGCATCAACAGTAGTGAAAGCTGTATACATAAACTGTTTATTAGCACCTCTGTCTTATGTGTGTCTCATTAAATCTACCATGCACACAATACAATACTGATGTCTCTTTCCATCCATGAGAGGGACGTTAACAAACTCTTCAGGAGACAGAATCCCCGGAAAGCTGCTGGACCGGATGCTGTCTCCCCATCCAGCTTGAAGCACTGCGCTGACCAGCTGTCTCCAGTGTTCACAGACATTTTTAACACCTCACTGGAGACATGTCACGTGCCAGCCTGCTTCAAGTCCTCTACTATCATCCCTGTTCCCAAGAAGCCAAGGACCACAGGACTTAACGACTTCAGACCCATCGCCCTGACCTCTGTGGTTATGAAGTCCTTTGAGCGCCTTGTGCTTTCACACCTCAAAGCCATCACCGACCCCCTCCTGGACCCCCTGCAGTTTGCCTACAGAGCCAATAGGTCTGTAGACGATGCAGTCAACCTGGCCCTCCACTACATCCTCCAGCACCTGGACTCTGCAGGAACCTACGCCAGGATCCTGTTTGTGGACTTCAGCTACTTGGCAATAAAGCTTTTCTGATTCTGATTCTGAGGTCATTCCCAGTTCCAACCTCCAACTTCCGAGGTAAATGGAGTGCAGAATAACATTCATCAGGTGGCCAGATACACAACTCCAAATGAATGCTAACGTTGCTCCATGTCTGCTCAAACTGTTTGCTAACATGCTAGCCATATGTCAGTGTTGTGTTTACAGCTTGTTTCTGCTGGCCCCAAGTGGCCAACAAAACATAATGCCAGTTAAGAAATTGTTTAAAGTGTTCATATTATGCTGTTTGGCTTTTTCCCTTTCCTTTATTGTGTTATATATATTTTTGTGCATGTTATATGTTTACAAAGTGAAAAAGCCCAAAGTCCCCCCCAAAGGGACTTACCATCTCCAACAGAAAACACTGTTCACAAACTGCTCTAAACAGCTCTATTGTAGTCCAGCCTTTACTTCAGAGACAAACGTGGTCACTTTGGAACACACGTTATAATGCTCGCCTAGCTGCTAGCATGGCACACCCTTATACTCTGCTTCTGACTGGCTAGTAGTCCTTACCTAGGTACTGTCAGGGCACGCCCTCATACTCTGCTTCTGACTGGCTAGTAGTCCTTACCTAGGTACTGTCAGGGCCCTCATATTCTGCTTCTGACTGGCTAGTAGTCCTTACCTAGGTACTGTCAGGGCCCTCATACTCTGCTTCTGACTGGCTAGTAGTCCTTACCTAACTACTGAGCATGTGCGACTCCCAAAAAAGATGGAACAGAAGTGTGATGTCTCACTGTAGCTAAAACAGAGAACTCAACACACAGGGTGAAAATAGGAGCTGCAGTAATGTGCAGTACAACAAAAATATGATGTTTTTTTTTTTTTTTAATTAAACCATGTAAACCTATTCTGATATAACCTCTAAATTCAATTATGAACCTGAAAATGAGCATAATATGAGCACTTAAAATGCAGGACTTTTAGTTAAAATTGACTATTTGTACTAGGGCTGCACGGTATTAGGAAAATATGGGATATGCAATAACGTTGTTTAATATTGCGATAACCATATAACTTGCGATAAATAAACACATTACAATGTACTCAGTTCTGCATTTCTGCTGCTTTTAGTATTACATCAGTAATACATCAAATTGCTTGTTGATTTTAAAACAAATGAAAGGAAATAATTTCTAACATTCTTATACTGAACAAATTGAACATTGAATTGAATATAAAAGGCAGAACTAAAAGAGATTGACATTTTTTTTAAAGTGCAGATTTCTACTGATATTGTCTTTCAACTAACACAAAAAATCTCTTGAGTGTCTATCGCGATATGTTGCAGCCTTCCGCGATAAGTATATTGCGCCAGTTGATATTAAAAAACAATAATAAAAAAAAAACATATGTTATATGCAGCCCTTATTTGTACATTGTGGTATGTCAACTTTTACTTAAGTAAGGGTCCTAAGTACTTCTTCCACCAGTGATTTGTATGTTAAGGACAGTGATATGAACTGGTGATAGTCCTAAAAGGCAACATTTCTACTGAACGAGAGAAACTACCTCTAAGAAAAATTGCGGCTTTTGCTATGATAAATCAATGTATTGGAAAGTGCTGATGCTTTAATAAAGTTAAGTGCTTTAATATTGTGTCACTGACTGTCTGTTCCACCCCAGCATAATTCAAAGCTGCTATTAATTAGACAGATTTAGTCAATTATGATATGGCAATAATTAGTTCAACAATGTCAAATTTAGCTTATCTATGCCAGATAATTAATCAATCTGAGAATGTATGAACTGTTTGTCATAATTCATTCAAGCTTTTCGGAAATATTTGCAAGTAAAAAAGTTTTTTTCTTTTAGGATATGATGGATGGAATGTTTAATTTGTGAAGTTAGTATTTTATTTCCCCTCTCTCTCTCCTTCCCTCTCTGTCTCTCAGTCTCAGTCTCACTTCCCGTTTTGCAACAGCAAAACCTTGCTATCTCCATCACCATGACAACCAGAAGCGGATGAGACTATCTAGGTTTCTGCCATTGGATCTTACCAACAAACTTGCTGCTGTACAACTTTCATTTGGTTGGAATAATCTAAAAAGAGATAGGAAACTTTTACAGCGTTTTGCTTAGGTAAACATAATTTAACACATCAAGCTACTGACTTTCTGTTTGGTCTTATCAGCTGATGTTTTGTCTCTGGGGTTTATATATTGAATGAGCAGAATGGGGAAATATTTAATAAGGGGCTGTAAAGAGATCCCATGGTTCAATTGGTAAGTTAGAGCCAGGGAGAGATGGGATGGTGATGAAACTGGTGTGACATACAAGATCGTACAGTTAAGGAAAAAAAAGATGAGAAAAGAAATGCTCACAGTCGCGGTTTCCAGAGGCAAAACCCTGTGTGCAGTGTGGAGAGCAGCTGGTTCTTTATTCATCAGGAGGTAGGAACGCCGCTGTGTGTCTGCACTGCTGTCAATCCATCAAGATCATTGTCAGCTCTTTCCTCTGGCGGTGGTGCTCAAACAGCAGTAACACAACTAATGGAAACAGGATCAAACCATTAACAGGATTTACTGATGGCCATTTAATTGTCTCTGAAACTAAAAAGTGGATTCATGAGAATAATTGATTTTTATTGTAATAAAGCATCCAAAACAAAACAGATACAAAGACAGGTGTTTATGTGCTGTAGTTAGGACTATAACACGGATCAGAAGAGAGGAAAGAGGAGGAACACAAAATAAAGTTGCACCAATCAGAGGCTGGATTACCAACTGGGCAAAGTGGGCAACTCCCCTGGGGCCCTAGACCCTCAGGGGCCAAACTAAAGCCATAGTTTACTGTGTGGCAAATGTCATATTTAGGGCCATCTCATAGGTCCTGTTTGTAACCTGATCTTGTGGCCCAGTCTTGGGTGGGATGTGTGTCTACTCTAGTTTGATGTCAGTTGCTATGGTGGTTTTGTAAATAATGGGGGTATCCAGATGTGCAAAGCTAATGAAGACCAATCTACACAGAATTGCTAGTTAATACTGACCTGAAGAGCAGGGGCGATTCTAGGATCTGACCTTTGGGGGGGCTCAGCCCCTAATGAAAAGTTGATAGCAGTTAAGCTAGGGGGGTCCGGGGGCATGCCCCCGTAAGATTTTTCTTCTTTTTTAAACCCTTAAATCATGACTTCTGGTGAGTTTTGGGGAAAGAAATAGACAGATTGAGACATGCAATTATGAAAAACTATCAACAGATTCAAGGCATCTGCTGTGAAAAAAGATGGCTACTACAAAGCATGATTATTGCAGCACACATACCCAGGGGCGTCGGACTGGGGGGGAAAAGGGGACTGAGTACCCAGGGCCCTCATGTGAGGAGGGCCCAAAAAGATGCTAGAATGAATAGCTGTGGATGCAGGGACGGGCCCATAGAAAATGCCTTTCTACAGGGCCCAGAATTTTGAGCTACGCCCCTGCACATACCTTGAACTGGTAAAATAAGCCTTAACATATTTTTATGTTTCATGTTTTTTCTGCTGTTAATTTTCAACTTTTTCATTTACACAATTGATAGAAACTGATATGGTTATACAGCTAAATAATGAATAATCTAATCTAATAATGCCTCTGAACCAGATGGGGAAAATACAACATCTCTTTTTCTTAAGAGCCTAGTCCTCCATGAAATGCATATGTAAATATAATGTGAATGGAATATTTTAAGTGTTTTTGCCCGTATAATATATATCCACTTTCTCACCTGGTTCTTCCAGGTCCCTCTCTTTGTTCACTCTCTCTCCATCCTGCTCTCTCCCTCTATCCCCCTCCCTCCGTCATATCACTGACAATCACATACAAAACATTTTGTAACTAGAAAATAATCTTCAAATAAAAGAGAAAACAAAACACAGTAGTCCTACTATATATATATATATATATATATATATATATATATATATATATATATATATATATATATATATATGTGTGTGTTTGTGTGTGTCTTATAGGCTACCTAGCCATTTTCTCACCTTGTTCATCTTGCTCTCTCTGCCCTTCTCTCTCTCTATTCTCCTCACTCCTTTGTGCTGTCAACCAGAAGGCAAATGTAATCAACTAATCAACAGAGAATGTATGTGTAGGCTACCAAAGGTTATAAATTCACCTATTCATAACATATGTGAATATGGGGTTGCTGTTCAGTGCAGTGGGGTAATGTTAAAGGCTTATCTTATACTTTCTCACCTGAACCTGGTTGTTTTCTTTAAAAAGAGAAACGTATATCCATCTATGGGGAAACAGACTGTGATTCAGGGTTTGTTGTTCCAGTGTTTCAGTTCTGATATAAATGAGTCTGATGATCCATCAGGTTGAATTCTTTATTTTTCATTGGCATTGACAGTTAAAAATAAGAAAGTGTCTGGTAGGGAGGTAACGGCTATGGAGGAAATATTTATTCATAATTCAAATTGAAAGTCCAAAGAGAAAACGAAGCGAGATCAAATTAAAAATATTATTATTTGATTACGCTACTAGGAAAAATCATGCCATAATTAAATTGAAAAAAAGAAAAAGGAAACTGAAAAAGCAAAGTTGATATGTAAAATTATTTATCTTTTGAATTTTCCATTTGGCTTTTCCATTTGGATTTAATATTTGGCTTTTCAATTTCAATTTAACATTTGGCTTTTCAATTTCAATTTAACATTTGGCTTTTCAATTTCGATTTAACATTGGCTTTTTATTTGGACTTGACACATGTCAATGTAAATGAGGAGGCGTGGCCCAAAGGCTGGTGGGAGGGTCTGAAATTAAAGGGGTGCAGAGGGACTGCTGGGGAGCTGCAGCTTGGCCACCAGGCTAGCTTAGCCTCTTATTTCACATGATGGAAACTGATGATGTAGGCTAAACACAAACCACATTTCATGCAACAACAGTGAAGTTTTCATGTAGTTACTATAATTGGGCCCGTGTTAGTGAGGACTAGATTAGGACTGGATTTAAAGCTGATTCTGGTTTCCAACTTCACCCCAGGTGTGTCTGTTTAAAACACGGACAGAGACAACTTCTCTCTTCTGATGTTTTATTTAATTAAGCAACAGTACAAACATGGGTGTGGGTAGCTCTGCTACGTGTGTTTGTGTGTGGTCAGATCTCGAGGACGCACACACACACACACGCACACACACAATCTCAACCGGGTAGTCATCGTCCGAACTGCGACCTCTCCTTTTTCTTTCTCTCACTTTTTTCTCCGGGTGGTGCGCGCGGTGTGAGGTGCGTGTCCACGCTATTCTCCGACACGTACTCACAACATTCACTCCTGATTGACGGCCTTTTGTACAGCTTTTTCGTTCATTTGATTTCAGATTTTGAAACGATATCCAAATTTGAAAAATGGGTCATTTTAAACCTTGTTAATATTGATGACAATGTGTTGAAATGGAAAACTAGCCATATTTCAGGAAATAAACTTGTCCATGATTCTATTGAGAGACTTCCAGCTGACAGCGGGGTCTGTGAGCATCACTGGCCGGCCAGCAGGGAGGCAATCCCGGCCGCCACCAGCTGGCTGTCCCGTCAGACTGGAGTTTCTGACAACATCGGAGAAAATGTGCAGTTGGCCATCAATGTTTGTAAAACTGCCCATATTCAAACTCTACACAGTTAATTTCTCGCATAAAAAAGTCTCAGAAGTGAATTTAGTGGTGAAATAGCAAACAAAAATTTCCAGTTGTTTGCTGCTGCTGCTACGGCAAACTCCCGATCTAGATTATAGAATCGATTGCTTTTTTATAATTTCCATCTGCTATTTCACCACTAAATTCACTATTGAGACTTTTTTATGCGAGCAATTAACTGTGTAGAGTTTGAATATGGGCAGTTTTTCAAAAAAAAAATTCAAAAGATAAATCATTTTACATATCAACTTTGCTTTTTCAGTTTCCTTTTTCTTTTTCAATTTAATTATGGCATGATTTTTCCTAGTAGCGTAATCAAATAATAATATTTTTAATTTGATCTTGCTTCGTTTTCTCTTTGGACTTTCAATTTGAATTATGAATAAATATTTCCTCCATACTTCAGCACCCCTAAAATAGCCTAGCGCTGCCTATGCTGAAGAGGGTTAAAATTTGCAAACATTAAACGTATTTGCAATTGATGTTGATCACTTTGTAGCTCTGTTTTTACTTTGACATTCAATGGTGTTTATCAAACACCAAAATGCATCTTTTCAGGCTTCAAGTAATGCTTTGTGTTCGAACTGCGGACTGCAGCGAACTGGAACCAATCAGCGTCCAGAAGCGAGAAAGAAGAGTTTCCTAAGGTGATTTAATCAAATGCCTGACCGCCAGAGGCAGCGCTTAACACTGTGTGTTATCCATCTTGTGCAGTGGTAAGCACTGCCTCTGGGGGTCATCCAGAATTCATAGAACCGCAGTTACATACAGTAACTCTCGTTTTGCCTGACCAACAGTCCAAATCCCAGAGATATTTTCAGTTTACTATCACAGTAGACAAATAACAGCAAACAAGCCGGAACCAGGCATTTTTGGTTGGAAAATGCCTTCAATAGGTAATCAGTCATCAAAGAAAACATAAAAACTTCCAAGGGGGGTGAATACTTTCTACAGGTAGTGTGTGTTCAATCAAATTACCACACATGGAGTAATTCCAGCATAGGAATACTCCACACAATGCACAGAGAGGAAGGAACGGGGGTCATTGGCCCTCCTAGCAGGCCTGCACATTTGAAACATTGCAACAAAATGTTTGAATCAGACATTGTTTCCAAAAGGTACCTGAACTGTTCTCCAGTACTGAAGAAGAGTTGTGGAACACATATGACATTTATCAACCATGCTTTCAGCTATCTTGCCTTCATCAAAGCAGTCCAAAAATCACACGTATATCTATAAACATCTGGCACGTTTTGGGAAACAAAATAGACAGTAATTTCCCATTCACAATTTCTCTTTCACTAAATTGCATATCATCACCTTCCTAAAATAATGCCCTAAGTCATTTTTTCATGTTTTAAGATAAATAATAAAATATGTAAAATATGTAGAGACCAGACAAACAGACAAACCCCCCCCCCCGTTCCCTACATACATGTACAATCATGACTAGTGAACATTTTTACTCCCCAACTTGCACATTAGTTTATCTACATCTATTGAAACAGTTGTACATTTTATTTCCAAATTGTATACATTTTAAATATTGCTAGTGTAGTATTCTATTATTATTTCATGTATATTGTTTCCTATTATTTAATGTTTACTCTATATGTGTGCTGTGTGTCTGAAATTTTGCTGCTGCAACAACGTTATTTCCCTTCTTTTTTTTTGGGATCAATAAAAAATCTATCTATCTATCTATCTATCTATCTACATTTCACTCTCTCTTTTTCTCTCTCCCACACACACTCACCCACCCACCCACATATACAGCACATGTATCTTGGGATACAGACAGTTGACTGACACCCTCCCAGACAATACACACCCTCCCTAACACATATGTGTAAAATAGCAGCAGGCTTCAGCATAAAAAAGTTCACAGTTGCCAGGGGTAGTGTGGTTGGTCATGACAGGGGATAGTAGATGGGTTAAGGTGGGAAATGGCCATCGTTTTACAGGGTTATTGTTTGTTCAGTGAACGTATGGCCCAGGGGAAAAAGCTGTTTGTTAATCTGGCGGTAAAATTGCCTAAGTCACACTGTCTTTTGACTTAGGGACCGTTCGGTATTTATGGAATGGACCACCGGAGGAAAATAGGGGAGGGCCATGTCTTTTTATTCTTTGTTGAGGGGAGGGTCACCCAACATTTTTTAGTCTGGGGGGGGTCACCCAACTTTTGTATTTATGAAAACAGCAAAATGTCAAAGTGGCTTGTTTGGTGCATATTTTTTCATGTAGCTCTTAGTCTCGGCCCTCCTTTGCTACCAGATGGGTCTGACCCATGAGTTTGCTGGGAGGCTGGTGACTGAAACGGGTAATTGCATTGCTTAAAAAATGAGTAGAATAATTACATCTGGCATGACCAGATATTTTATAAATATCTTAAATAACACAAAACAACTAAATGGTGGTAGGTAATACATCAGTTTCATATACTGCTTTAGTAAAAAAAATATTACCTGGCTGACGATGGGAGCAGCAGGACGCAAAAAACGAAAGTTACTGTTGCACTAGTCTGGACATCTTGCCGTGCCAACCTTGCAATAAAGGTTTCCTAAATGCCCTGTATATAAATGTGATGTCAGCTTACTAATTGATTGCGGGTTTTGTGTAGATTTGGACTTTTATACGTTTATTCCACTTTGTTTAAACAGCGAAGTGGAGAGGCCTCGTTCACCTGTTTGGAGCTGGCTGGGGAATGTCACGCTCGTATCGGCCTTGCTGGATACACCGTGACTCTGTTTGTGGATCTACTGATCGCTGTGGATTACTTTTTTTCGTGTCATTGGATTACGGCAAAATACAGATTTTTTTTCTCAACGTGTCTTAACGTTTTATGGTGAGTTTGGAGAGGCATCTCAACAGACTGTAGGTCCAACACTGATGACAGTTACATTTTAGTTGAATTTAAGCGTCTGTCTATTGCGTTCCAAGACAGCCGTGCCATGATTGGATTTCATAAGGGAGAATTGTTAAATTGTTACAATGTAACTTAAAAACTTTAAAAATAAACATATATGTTTTGGAATATAATGTTCAGCCTCGGCAGCTTTACCTATGTGCTAAAATATACAATGACTGAGGAAGCCTAGTGACAAGTCCATAGCAACCAGTGTTGAATTACCCAGTGTCCTTTGCTGAATGGTCTCAATGTTTTATTGTTTTATTTCATATGAATACTAGTTTACTAGAGGAGGAACTTAGTATTTGAAGTAATGCAGTAATGCATGAAGTGTGCATTTAGTTTCCATGCTTATTGTGTTTCCACAACAATGTTAGTGAGTAAATCTACTGAAATGGCCCCCACACCATAACAGAGGAGTGGGATGTGTAAGATGAGAAAGCAGAGGTTAACTCCTGTATGTTATGGCTAAAGGGAGGATCATTCCTCTTTTTCAAATCATTTTGGAGGTTCATAGAAAAATTATTACTAGCGAGGGGAGGGTCAAGTCTTTTTAGCCTAGAGGTCCTAAAACTCCTCTGGTGGCCCCTTAATTAAAAAACGAACAGTCCCTTAGACAAAATAAAACGGCCTAAGTCCCACTCTTGACATAGGCCGTTATACTAAAGGTGTAGAATCATGTGAGCTGTTCAATTTAGGATGTAGGCAATTTTACCAGAGGTGGCAAGCACCATGAGGAGATGATTCAGGCAAGAAAATCATTTTTGTCAAACAATTACTTAGGACATTATTTTAGGAAGGCGACGATATAGGCATACATGACTGGCAATGGTTTGACCACAGTTATAGGTGAGGATGTGTGTTTTTAGTATTCTAGTTAAATATTTACCAGGGCAGTATCTGGCATATAAATTATAGAGTATGCAGAGTATGTGTTTAATTGTTTTGTTCAAGACAAATTATAACAATTAACAAACACTCAGAATGTCCCTTATGACTTGTTTTTATTATGAGAGAAATATGACTTTACATCACCCCAAGGGGGAGAATAAAACATAAATAAAACATTCTTACAAAATGTTGCAATAGATCACAAATGAAACAATATTTTACATTTGATTGGTTTTATACATAAATCATATTTACATATTTGTGTTTGCCCTTTTTTACAATGTTGGGAATGAAACAATTCTGTACCACTTTTATAGTACAAACATTTCCTTTGTTTCAAAGCAGAGGTATAAAAGCTCTCCTCTCTCTCCTGGGTTCTACTCTAGTGCATTTTATCCTTTAGATTTAAGGCTGCGCAGGGTTCACCTGATGGACACACTCGTCTCATGGACAGCCCAATCATTTTCAGGGGTGGGGGGAGTTCATTTTCCTGACTCGTGTCTGCTGATTGTCCTTTACAGAGAGAGAGGTTTGTGGTTCTGTCGGTCGCTTCCTCCAACCAACTGTAGACCTTCTTTTTTTACACATTAAAGCTGCTGCTGACTGGTTTCACTGAATAACCAATTACAATCTCTGACAACTTATTTGTTTCTGCAGTCAATTACAAATGCCGTGGGGAAAATGTGTGTGAGCCCACGCTCATCACATTATCTCTGTACGGCAATGACCCGCTGAGAAAAATATGCAGGGAGAATATGTTAAAAAAAAAAAACTAAAAAAAAAAACATTTAAAAACAATAGTTTCATACTTTCTGGTTGTTGTTGTGAGAGGGAGGGAACTCATTTAGTCATATGTGCAGTGCTCCCTAGTGGTCAAAACACACCTAAAGCAACAGAAAAAAAGACCATTCCTCTCCATTTCTTTGACAGGATTACACCAAAGCCATAAACAAAAGACATGAAGCTACTAATTGGCTGGCCCTGTAAGCCTCTTAGAAGACACACTATAATAAAACAGCCTGGACATGAAGTCAAATCCTCAACACAGACGTCAAGTTATCAAACCAGCACTTAAACACAAGACAAAAGAGGCAGCAAGAAAGCAGTTCAGTGGCACTGCTCTGTAGTTCCTTTTTTTAACTTCTTCTGTTTGTACTTCCTACCTGTCCAGCAGGTAGTGTGTGGCCCACTATCTGGGCATAGTGGGGATAAAACACAGGCTTCAAAATTAAGACAGGTCAGACAGGTCACCTTGGAAACGTTATATTAAAGCTACCGGCCCCTATTTCCATTTCAACACTAACCAAAAGGAGCCGCAGCATCTTTCATGTACTTAAACACATTATCTCGCTTTGGATATTTGTTGCTTTTCATGAGCATCAGTGCCCTCTATTCAAAAACTCCACAGAATAGAAAGACCTCCTCAATTGATATTTCACACTGATAACAAAAAGCATCAACATATTATTACCAAAAGTGCTCAGCAACACTGATGAGTGTTGATTCATTTGTAATGATCAGACACTCAGGCGGTACCTGCTGAGCAGGTTTAGTCATCAGACGTCCAAAGAGGGACACATAGCATCATTTGGTGTTTTTAGTTAACGTCCTTTTTCAGTTCCTCTAACCAGCTGCTTTTTACCTAAATTAACAGCCTCTGTTTCCTGAAACCATCAGCTGTTATCAGAAGTGAAAGAGGGAGGTTGAAAGAGAAAGTTGAACTATTTAACAGACAGAAGCCATTAGTATGCTACCTGCAGAGTTACATGCAATTAAAAAGCAAAGGAAAGCCCCACTCATCAGCGCTCAGATGAAAGATGAGGGCTGGATAAAAGCCCACTGACAGGCAGATACAGCAGGGATCAAGCTAATATCCATCCAAGGCTCTAAAACACACTAAATTATACGAATTGAGCCATTAGACTTTGGAAGATATGTCTCAATCTGTTCATTACTGTTGAGTCTGGGAAAAGAGACACACATCTGAAGAGTGTCACTCCAAAATGGAAATATCCATTATTCAAATAAATTAAAACCGAGCCAAGGAACAAGATTGATGGCATAACATCTTTAAAGAGGATTACTGATGGTATTTCAATTCAATTTTGCTTACCAACCGGAGACAAAATTAGTGGACGTAACCAAATTTATTACTCAAATAGTGAGTAAAGGAATGCTCAGCTGCAATTTTCTTTCAATGTGGATCTATACAGTAGCATTTCTGAATGAAACATTGGACTTTTAGCTTCCATAAATAATATAACAGCCTGTTGGTGTGGAACTTAATACCAGAATGGACTGTTGAAAAGTTGGGACCATAAAAAAACACGCAAACAAAAAGGCAGTGGAGCCTGTGACATACTTGGCAGAGCGTGTGAGGCAGCCTACTGTGAACTCGAAATGAAGAAATGAATCTACTTCACGTAACCATGGTGTATTTTGGAAGAAAAAAAGGAACAGAATACCCCAAAAATGCTGCTATTCCATGTTGCCTATTTTTATGTACTGCAAGTGCAAATGTATGCCAACTTGCACACCATAACAAAATCCCTAAAATGTTTGTACTTTCCAGAAACTAGAAGCAGAGGATTTCAATGTAAAAGAAAATATATTTTTGTCTTTGTATTGCATGTAATGTTAAATTTCTCTTCGTCATGATACAGAAAAAAAGTATTTTCAAGGTGATTCAAAAAGGTGCCAAAAAGCCTGGCAGTAAACTGCAGTATTACGTATGCAGATGAATGTATTACATCCCTCTGGAATGGCTGTGATGGGTTGATGATGTTGATGATGATGATGATGATGATGATGATGAGGAGAGACACTTCTCTCAGCAGAAGAAGATCTCTCCTTCCAGAGGAGGCTCAGGGAGGTGCTGGGGGTCTGGAGTGAGGAGAAGAGGCAGAGTCAGTGTCACCGTTACAGGAAAGGATTCTGATGGCTGATCTGTTGCAACGTTTATTCTCCAGGGAGAGTTAGCGAGCAGCATCACGCTGCTTCTCACTAATCAAACCTCATCACAGTGCACCGTGCCGTCTTTGAGATCCACTTAAGAACTGGCAGAAGCTGCCTCAGTAAGAAGGCTAATGTGCGTCAGAGCCATCATTTCATATCTAGAAATGTATTTCTACTCTCAGGTGAATCAATGCCTTTCACATTAAATGTATTTTGTATGCAGCCTGTACTGTACATGCACTGTAGGGTTCAATGTGCTACTGTTCTATAAAGACAGGGAGAACCACAGAAATCCTTTTTAAATACAGCGCTAAACCAAATGTACATACAGTAACTATACTATATTTTCATAGTTATACCCAGGTGAGGTCAGAGCCAACCAGGGACATCTCCACCCTAACTTTAGGCTGTTAAAGCTCCTTCTAAAATGTATGATAGCTGAATAATTAACTTTTCTGACTAATTCAATAATGCAAAGACAACATCTGAGCTGTGTCCCACAGCCATGCTACATACTAAGCAGGTATTTAGGTAAGTATTTAGTGTGCACAAAAAAAAAGCACATTTATACTAAAAAGAACTTTGTGTATGATGTTGATGGACACCCACAATGCAGTACACAAAGCAAATATACATCAGAAAGCAAAACTATAAACATTTTTGAAAAGCATTTGCAGTCCGTTTAGTTTAACTGGCAATGACAGTCCAAAGTTGCAGTTTGATTGGCGTCTGTCTGTGCTTGTTTAGTGTCATTTCAAATCAAGTAGATTGATAGCTTGTATATGCAATACAAAAACGGCACAGTAGAGATTAGTTTATAGTACATACTGTACACATTTAGTATGTATTTGGGAAACAATGACAAGACTCCAGAATCACAGAACATGAAGATGAGCTGGTGCTAGGACCCAACAGAAACTGCTGTACAGTGACCTGGGGAAAATGGTAAAGTACAGAACAGCAGGCGGTGTCTGCATACACTATAGGATAAAGGAGATAAAGAGGAAGCATGACGCAAGCTGACACTTGAATAACAGGATTACAGTATACAGTATTGTCCTCTATTCTCAAAAAGAGAATAGGATACAAATACCATGTTCAAACATAAACTTTCATAGGCAATATCTTCATAACAACAATGTACAATTTTACATTTGTTGACACTCATCAAAGTCTTAGCCAACACTCATTTCTTGGCTGTTTTTTTTTTTAAAGCTTCAGGGTGTAACTTTTTGACATTAGTGAAAGTCCGTTACATTCCAGCCATTGCCAAATGAGTTGCTACAAAGCTAATTAAGACTATCAGCTCCACACAACTCTCTCTGGATTTCTCAGTATGACTATGTTCAGAAGATTTTGGCATCCGGCGACTTTCCCCGCGCAGAAACTCAAAAAAACTCTACTGAAGAGTCAGTCATGTTTTTTTTAATCCTCCATGTCCTCCTTGGCTACTAGCAACTGCGTGGAGGAGGGGTGCGATAATGGAAGGCTTGTATCATGTGGACACTTACACAGTGGTGTTGTCCTTAATTAGAATTCCTCATGGGGGCGACAGAAACTACGCATTATAGCTTTAAAGATTTTCACTGGGAACACCCCTAGCAGAGGCTTACTCTCCATAATATGCATCTCTGTTCAGCCCTGGTCATACCTTAAACCTGCATTCTCTCTAATGACCAGCAGGGGGCGACTCCACTGGTTGTAAAAAGAAGTCCATTTGTATAGAAGTCTATGAGAATATGACTGTACTTCTCACTGGATTTATTAGTTTATGGTCTCAATAGCTACTTTTCAATCTCCATAAATACAGCATGATGTTCACTTTGTAAATGATGGACCCATTTATTATAAAATTGACGAGGGCGGGGCTACCTTGTGATTGACTAGTTGCTACCACGCCGACCTAGGATAGAGTCTTAGCAATGTGTATCCCTGACACTGTGTACATTTAAATAGCCGTGAACTTGTTTTGGGTGTTTCATCTTAAACTTTGACCCTCTCACTGTGTGTTTTTACTTCAAGAAAGTTATTTATGACACTATGGTCACCTAAAAATGTCTCGTTCAGTGTTCAATGATGCACCTGGCTAAACAAGCTAGTAGCTAGCGCTAGCTGGTAACTGAGCGTTTAGCTTAAAACTCGTCCAAATATGGTCACTTATGGCTCCAAAAAAACAAGTGAGGCTTCAAAACGGTAGTCCACAAACCAAATGAGTGACATCGTGGTGTTATGTCCACTTCTTTTATACAGTATATGGTCTTACCTGATATCATATCTACCCAGTTAGATATTTATTATTAAACACAATGTAAATCCCTCCTGTTCAGCATTCTCTACCTGCTGTCAGTGTGCTCCCCCCTTTGCCCTTCTTCTTCTTCTTCTCCTTCTGCTTCTCCTCTTTGCTCTTGTTCTTGGCCAGCTGCAGCAGGCTCTTTGAGATCTGGTTGTTGGCATCGCTGCCTTTGAGGTTGCTGGAGGATGAGGTAAAGGGATTCAGGCCTTTCCCTTTGGGCCTAGACCGCTGGGGCTGCAGCTTCAGCAGGAAGGGGGAGGACAACTCCAGCGGGTCCAGCTCCAGAGACTGGGAGCTGCCGGGGAGCTGGGACTCATCTGACGTAGAGGGAGTCCTCTGGAAGTAAAGGTAAGAAAGTAAGTGAATATGTATGAAAAGGAGCATATTTTACTGCTAATCGTGAATAAAAGATGAGCATAAATGTGACCATAAAAGAGTTTAATGGTGGAAAATGAAGAAAAAACAAATGTTGATCTACATATACAGGTTTTGGCATAGAAACATAACTCTGCTGTTTAGATTGCAATGCAGCACTGTTTCTATTTTATATGGTGCCAGGAGCTTTTTTTAAAATCACTTTCAAGAGGATCCAGGTTCAAGCCTCCATTGCAAGTATCCATAAACACCAACCCTGCTTAAGTGTCATTGAGCAAAACACTGAGCCCTTCCCAGCTCATTGAGAGTTCCCCTGTAGCCCAGGGGCAACAGAGAGGCACTTCTCCTACAGGGAGCAACAGATCAACATAGCATTACTGTTAACATTTTTAAAGAGTCCCTTCTCACCTCAGACAGGCGGAGCTCCTCCATCTTGTCGTACTGGCGCTGCACAGCCTCTCTGTCCCTCTCCAGCTTCCTCTGGGCGTCTCTCAGCCTCTCCAGGTCTTTCTGGTACGCCTCCTTCTTACTCTGCAGCCTCTGCTTCTCCTCCTCCAGCTCCTTTTGCTGCTTCAGGACCTCCTCCTCCTGCAGTGGTTGGGAGATGCATTGATAGATTTATTGAAATGGTACAGTTCAAAGACAAGATAAGTTATATTGTGTTCATTGATATTACACATCTGTAGGTCTTAAAACTAGTGTGAAGATCCATTATGAATATGTAAAAAACTATTACAGCATTTTACAACTGATTTGTGTCAACACAAGAGAGCTTCAATTTGCAAAACTTTTGAATATGCTTAATTCACAACATTGTGTATATTTAATGACTTTGACTTCATTCTCTTTAAAATAGAGTCTGCAGAGGCCATTTCTCAAGATGATACAAACAGCAATAAGAAACAAATGGGGCATTTATGCAGAAGTCAGTATTTGAAAGGATGTAAGTAAGAACTTTATTCATTGAAGGTGCTGTATTATTGTACATATTGATTGAATCTAAAAAGTCTCAAATCTGGCTTTACACTGCAGTAAATCCCACATTCATACAATGAAAAATATGATTGTCCTTTTTTATTCAAGGTGCTAAACCTGATTTCAGTCAGTTGAAAGTTGTATAATCTAAAATGCAGTAAGCTACAGAAACAATGTCAAACTGGAAAGCATACTGTAACATTAAACCAATTTACACTACTGCAGCACACATACTTTACTGTTAACATTTTTAATGAAAAGAAAAAAGGAATTAAATTGCTTTGCTTTTAGTAGCAAGTCAATTTGGCTTAGCATTAAGAGTTTAGCAAATTGAAACTCTGTGGTAAAACTGAGCCAAGGCAACCGTAAAATACTGCAGTAGGCTTATGAGGGTGGCTTAACATAAGCAAAAAAGACTAATTGCAGTTATTTGTAGGAACACCATTAACTAAAAGTGCATAATTGTGAGACTGCAGCCTAGAAGGCCTCTACCCCGTGCAGTTTAGCCATCACACGCCATCAGCAAATTCTAAAAGCATGTGAGTTAGCTGGCATAGTATGCTAGCTTTAAGCTAACCTTTCACTATTAAGCTAAACTGTTCTATGTTTTGACATCCTCCTCAGTGAAACTCAACTTTAAAAGACAGTTGTGGAAGTTGTAAGATTTTTCAGTCAAACATGTTTTTAAATGAAGCCTGCCATCCCTGCAGGACACTCTGAATGTCTTGCACAATATTACATTGGAATTTATCAGGTAAATAATTGTCTTGGTAATTGGTACTGTCTTTTTTGTCTCTCTCTATTATGGCTATGATTACATTGCACCTGAAAGTATCTCAGAAATCAGACGTTTTTTCTCCCTCTTTGTTTCACACAAGACGTGACGTCAAACTCCCAAGAAATTGTTTTGCACAATACTACATTGGAATTTATCAGGTAAAATAATGTACAAGGTCATTTACTACAGTATAACGCCATGCCACTATCAAAACAATTGACAGGGGTTACATTAAGAATTACAACATATTAATAAAACGCAGAACTGCTAGAAAATGATGCATAGTTACCTGCATGTGCACCAGCCCCTCCCTTTCAGTCAGCTGCTGTTCCCTCGTGTCCCACTCCTTCTCCCTCCTCCTCTTCTCCTCGGCATGAGCTGCCTGCTGTCTCTGCAGGGATGCCAGCTCCTGCCGCTGCTTCTCCAGGCTGCGCTGCTTCTCCTGTTCAATCAGCGAGCCGGGCCGCGAGGACGCCCGCGATAAAGACGTGCAGGAGGAGGAGCGCTCACTCAGGGCCTGCCGCTGGTCCTCTATGAAACTGTCCTGTTGCACCACCACCGCCTGGGAGAGCCACAGTCAGAGCCACAGACCAGATAGATTAGGTCAGACACATCACTCCTGGTATTGTCCATTTTGTCTCTCTCTATTATGGCTATGCTCACATTGCACCTGAAAGTATCTCAGAAATCAGACTTTTTTCCCCCTCTTTGTTTCACACATGACTTCTTTTCAAACTCCCACTAACAGAAAAAAGCGTCACAGAGTTGCATCATTTCAATTCTGATCTGGGGCACATGTATACATTGTGTGGAAGCCATCTTACCTGCAGAGTGCTGAGCAGGAGATGCAGATTGGAGACACTGTGGAGGACCTGCTGTTGGAAAAGAGAAATCACTGAGCATCATGTAAACTGAAAACATCCTGGTTTGTTCTCACTCTGTCCTTCTTTGAATGAAGAAGACAGCCTGTTTGATGTTTGATTTGCAGCAATAAGCTGCACTTGACTGCTTGTTCAAATGCACCATGGATGAGAGCAGTGCTTCGAATTAAATGTTGACTTTTCCTTATACCAAGATCTAGCCGTGGAATTCATGTAATATGAATTCACTAGTGGATCCTTAGTCAAAGCCAGCATTAAACTGACCTGATGTGACCTTTTCTTCATCAAACACTGACAAAGAGACAAGGCCACCGAGCATTCAGCTGCCACCAATGTTTACTACACAAAATGCTCTAATTAATGTTCACTGGGAACTGCAGAAAACAGCGTTTACTGTCTAACACATCTGCACAAAGTGTTGTGCACAGTACCAGTGTCTTTTGCAGGTAAAAATAAATTATTTCCTGTTAAATAGTTAACTGGAACTGTCATTGGCCTGTTTAGGTTAAATGAATATGATCGCAGAAGTATTTGAATTCATCTGTGTTACTGCATCTTTTCAGAACTTCTACATAGTTCATTTATAGAAACAGTGTTACCAAACATATAATGTACTTTAGGATGGTTATGTTAAGAACGGAGACGGAGCTATAGTAACACATTCTGACGGGTCACAGATTTCAGAAAAGCCTGTGTTATTGTATCCAGCCAGGTAAAGGGTAGCAGGAGATGTCTTTATATAGGCCTAATTGTATTTTAATTTTATTTGAGAAGTTATCTGCTGTAGTTATGGCTGATACTGGGGCAGGACCATCACAGGAAAGAAGGAAATTAAACGAAGAACTAAAAGCTAAAAGGGAAAGGGAAAGACAAAGGGTGAAACCAAGTCAATCTCGGTCGGGCTTTAACAAATGGAGACAATTAGGGGATTGTAAATGATTTAAAATGTTGCAGAATTGGCCCTTAGGTATGTAATATGTCTATTTCATTCAGAAAATAACTTTAGATTGTGCGATGTGTGTGCGATAGTGGGTCAGTAGCCTAGATTAAATTACGTCCCCCTTCCATTTAGTGCCAAACTGTTATCCCTTTTAGTCCGTGTTGGCCTACTATTTTCTTTTCCCTTGTCTCCCTGTAACGTTACTTGTGTAAAGCGTCCTTGGCCCTTGTTTCATGAAAAGCCCTTTTTAAGTTATTAACAACACATCAACACAAACTGAAAGTTACATAGCAACTTTAAGTGAAATATCTTCACAACTTCTGGATGGATTGACATGAAATTTGATACAAACATTCATGGTGCCCAAAGAATGAATCCAACTTAATTTTGTGGTTCTGACTTTTGTGCAAGCACACCACGTTTTTCACTTAATTAGTGACATATCACAACATCTCCTGGATGGATTGGCACATTTTTTCTTTTTTTAAGATTGTTTTTTGGGCATTTTAAGCCTTTATTTGATAGGACAGCTTAGACATGAAAGCGGAGAGAGAGGGGGAATGACACGCAGCAAAGGGCCGCAGGTCGGAGTTGAACCTGCATACGCTGCGGCAAGGACTGAGCCTCTGTACATGGGGCAAACACTCTACTAGGTGATTTAACCAGGCGCCCCAGGATTGGCACAACATTTTGTACTCCCCAGAGGCTGAATTTTAAAAGCTTTGGTGATGACCTGACCTTTCATCAGCACTATGAGCAGGTCAATATTGTTTTTTAATAGTTGCAAAATTGATTAATTCTAATTACTAAATGTTAGCATGCTGACACACTGCATTACAATGGTTAATAAAGTAAACCTAACACCTGCTAAATATCAAAATGTTAGCATAATTGTTAGCATGCTAAAATTAGCCTTTAGCTCAAACCAAGTTTCACAGTAGAGCTTCACAGACCTGCTAGCTTGCCCTTCCTTTCTTTTACGGTTTACTTTGCTGGCCATGTGCATTTGTTTGCCATTTTGGTTTTTATTTATTAGTTAAGAGTTTCAAATAATGCTACTAACATCTAATGCCACTAATACAAACATCTACTGCGCAAAAACTACTTCTACTGCTGCTATCTACTGTTCCAGCTTAGCCTATACATGTATTGATGCTGAGAACGATGACGGTAACACAGAGTTTGGACAGTTTCCATGTAAACAGCAGCTGTAATTGAGTGTGAGGCAGGAAGTCAGCGTTACCTCACTGTTCCTTTTCAGCAGCAGCAGCAGGTTGGCGTTTCCTCCCTGCATACAAGCACAAACACACACTTAGTACTGTACAGCCAGAACACAGTAATGCGCACACACACACACACACACACACACACACACACACACACACACACACACACACACACCTTCTAGTTTGTCTCACTGTGTGTGTACAGTATGTGAATGTGTGAGTATGCATACTGCACAATGTATGTAACTGAATGTGATTATAGCTGCACATGTGGGCGTGCTGTAAACATCTAATTGTATCTGGTTATGATTATGTACCACTGATACAGTAATACACTAAGAAAACCATAAACTATTTTTTAATATAACATAATGCTTGAATTAATACTCTGCATTATTTCCTTAATGATTATTCTGACTTCTGCAAACACTTGCTGTTTTTACTCCTGAAGCCCCTCTGAACTTTGGCTCAATGCCCAGGATAAAATGTAAATTAAAATAAAGCAAAGCTTTTTGTTCAAATAGTATAATTAACAAGGAATGGTGTCAAGTTGGTTCAGGGACAACAGAGACTGCTTTTATTGAACAGCGTACTACCGTAGCTTGGCTCCACTAAAATGTTATAAAAGATGTGCTGGATATCTGCAGGATATATGACTACAAAGGCTAGCATCCATTGCAATTACAATAGCAGCACCTAAAGGCCGCCCATTCATTTTCTATCCTATCATCATATTGAATTCTTATACAACTGATGGTCACCATTAGCAACAGGGTCTGGCAGGAAGAGTCAAGAGGCTAATTCACTGGAGGAAGAGAAGCGGCTAAATTCATCTTAATGGTGTTGTTAATGGTTGTTGGAGGACAAATGCACCCCCACACATGGCCTCAGGTTTTCATTGAGGCATGGGGGCGTCGCAGCTTCAGAGTCGAGAATAATTGGCTGCTGAGATGCCGACCTTCTTTAAAACACTGTCGGACTCCGTCCTGCGCAGATCTCCCGCCGTCTCGTCGCTCTCGTCGCCGTCTCCACCTGACATAAAGGCAAACCACAGGAGAACAGATGAACCAGGCAACAAATAATCCACGTTCAGGTCTACTGCAAGATAATATGAGAACAGGGGCACAATGAAATGGAACATGTATAATCTTTTAGTATATTAAACAAAAACAAACAAAACAAACAAACAAACTTTAGTGCTAATTGTCACATACACACAGTACAATGTAGTGAAATTTCATTTTTGCAATTCAACACATCCAAGTACAGTATATTAGGAGCAGCAGACAGCTGCCACTCTACTTACGAGCCACAAGCTATATATATATATATATATATATATATATATATTAAATATTAATATTGTATAGGTATACACTATATATAGCGCCGACAGCGGCGAAGACCCTATTGAAACTGAAGGAATTATTATTATTATTTTCCCGGCAAATGAATTGGCTTTTTGAGGGGCTTAACATATTCAAAAACTCACCAAATTTGGCGGTCACATCAAGTCTGGTGAACATTTACGTATTTTAAGGGTTTCGGGAATAGGCGCACAAAAATGGCTCGCTAGCACCCCCTACAAAGTTAAAAAAATTGAGCCCCTGCAGGGCGTTTAACGTAGACTCACGAAAGTTGGTACACATATGTAACATATCAAGATGTACAAAAGACGTCATTGAAGCCATACCCTAAACCCAACAGGAAGTCCGCCATTTTGATTTCAAAGTTCGAAATTAGTGCGATTTTGGCCATTTCCACATGTCGTACTTTAACAAACTCCTCCTAGAGATTTCATCCGATCAACTTCAAATTCGGTCTGTGCCATCTTAAGACATTAAAGATGAAAAGTTGTTAAAAGAAAAACTTTTCGTCATAGGGCATGGCCGTGGCGGGGCGGCCATTTTGTGCGTTTCGCCATCAAAACAGGAAGTGGGTGTAACTTGAGTGTACATTGTCCGATTGGCTCGAAACTTTTCAGAATTCATAAGAGTCCAACCCTGAGGACAAATAAAGGCCGATACTTAAGTCATAGCGCCCCCTAGTGGCAACAGGAAGTAGGCCTAAAAGTCAAGGTGCTATACTTTAACGAACTCCTCCTAGAGATTTCATCCGATGTACTTCAAACTTGGTCTCTATCATCCCAACACCTTAAAGATGAAAAGTTATTAAAAGAAAAAGAAAAAGGTGTGGGCGTGGCGTGGCGGCCATTTTGAGCAATGAACAAAGAAATTGTTGTAACTTGAGTGTACGTTGTCGTATCTGCCTGAAATATCTCACGATTGACAAGGGTCCAGGCCTGAGGACACCTACAGGCCAAAATTTACTTTTGGTCATAGTGCCCCCCGCTGGCAACAGGAAATGCGCTTTATATGACAAACATCATCCGATTTACATGAAACTTATAATGTTATACTTTATACTTTATATTATACTTATACTTTAACCACGCCCACTTACTCAGGCCACGCCCCCTTTCATAACATTTTAACCGTTTAAGGTAGAGTCTTGTGTGAGGTGTCATTGAACTCAGCAGAGAGTTCCTTCTTCATTGGTGATGGTTTGGCCCGCCCCCTATGTTTAAGCCACGCCCCCTTTCATGATCGATGACCCATCTAAGGTATAGTCTTGTCTGAGGTGTCATTGAACTCAGCAGAGAGTTCCTTTTTAATTAGGGATGGTTTGACCCCCCCCCCTATGTTTTAGCCACGCCCCTTTTCACAGCTAATGAACTGTATGACGTAGAGTCTTGTGTGAGGTATCGTTGAACTCAGCGGGGATTTCCCTTATCATTGGTGACGATTTGCGGTGAGTGCCGCACAAATGCACGGTCGCAAGAAGCGGTGTCCACTGGTAACCCTGACGCGCACAGAGGCGAGAGGGCCCGTCCATCGCTGCTTGCAGCTTTAATTTATATAATGTCTTGATTGTTTGACATAATGCCTCTGATGTTAATATGTGTTTATATGTCTGCTTTTTGAACTGAACTAAATAAAGGGTAAATATATTTTAAAAACATTACACTGACAAAAACATTTTCAGTTCTCCAGTTACTGCTACTGATGTAGAAGTCTGGACCTCTTATGGCTCAATGGCTGCCACAGTGCCAGTAGAGTCCCACTCTGAGCTTACAAGCCACCAGTTCAGAGGTATCGCCCCAAGCCATGTCTCCCTCAGGAAGCATCAGCTCTGCTCTCCAAGTCCCCGTCTAAAATGTTTTATCTAACTGCAGTGAACAAGGGCATTGTGGGAAGTGCTGGGTGTGGAGCCTGCTGTTATGTGACCATGAAAAATCAGCAGTGTCACCGCACATCAATCATTCAGTCATTGAGTTGATGCAGCTATATGCACGGACCGCACCAGCAGGTCAAGGTTCAGTGTCTTCGACTGTTTCAGGCTTCAGACATGTAGTCTGGCTGACCACTTGGCCAGTCTGCAGATTCTCTCCATAAAAAAAACAAGCATGTAGCTCTCAGCTCCAACTTACTCTTACTGCTGTGCATCTGGTGGCTGTCGAAGCCTCCGAAGGTCTCGGCCCGACGGGGCAAACACACCGGCCCCGCGCCTCCTCCTCCTCCCTCCTGGATGCTGGCCATCGCCCCGCCCAGGCTGCCGTTCACCAGCCCCTGTAACGTCTCCACTGTCACACACACACACACACACACACACACACACACACACACACACACAGCAATGTCAGTAAGTGAATTATCCTGGCTAATTGAGTTACAGTTCAGCTCTGCACACATGAATCCTACAAGGCACTTCTGCTTTCAACCTGGTATTGGCTCCTGTTGCTAAGCAACTATTGACAACCTGTTTGAACCACAGAGCTCTTTTACTAAACGTTTAAATATCTTAACCATCTGAAAATATATAAACTCTGGCAAGAAATGTACAGTACTGGTGTCAACATATGTGCATAGACCACACAGCACTGCGACCTTTCCATTGAAAATAATGAGAATCAAATGTTGTGGATGTGAACTCGCAGTAAAACATGATAACCTCAGCAGAAGAAATGACATTAATGCTGCCAATTCACATACCAAATTATTGCCCAAGGCTTCAGAAGGAGGTGGAAAATACATTCTGTTATAGTGCAGCTAACCCTTTCCTGTGGAAACCAATACACATAAGTTCTCCTTCATACATCTTCCCTGCATCAAGAAGTAATTCTTAGTAAATGTCAGTAACACTAGTAAACTGTAAAACAACTTCCTGTGATTTTGTGATCAACTACATCTTTTTTGTGAAGCATTGCCTGCAGCAGTACATAGAAATCATTAAAAACTAGCTGCATCTGTGCATACTAGCTCACAGCTTGGACCACTCAGCTCTTTCAGGTAGCAACACCAAAGACAGTTTTTTTTAAATTAAGTGAGTGTGTATTATTAAGAATGCAAATACACAGAACACAAGATAGCTCTGTACATCCAATGTTCCAACAAAATAGTAATTTATGGCATTTTTCCACTGCTAGTACCAGCTCTACTCGGCTCGGCCGCGGTGCCCCGTCCTCCTTGTTCCATTGCAGATTTAGTACCTCCTCATATGTGAGGCGAGCTTGGCTGGTCGTCATAGCGACGCCGCAGGAAACTGCCATGACCTAACACGACACACACACAGAACGTAGAAGGTGTGTTGTTGTTGCCAGAAGACACATTTAGTTTCAAAAGAAGTTGGAGGCAGCAAAAAAAAACACAGCTGGCTGAACTATTTAAAAATGGGGAGTTTGTTCAGGACACCCCCGTCTGTCGCTTTCACGTCACCTTTTGGTATCTCCTCAGCTCGCTTGGAACCTCGACTGAGGTGATACTAAATAAAGTACCTGTTGGCAGATACCAGGGACTTTTTTTCATAATGGAAAACCAAAAAAAGCGAGTAGAGTTGAGGCGAGTCGAGCTGGTACCATGTAGTGGAAAACGCCATTAGAACAATACCGCACAGCAAGAGACAATTAATAGCAAGGCTATTTTTTCTGGATCGTTTGCAGTCAAGAATTCTGGCAAGAATTGCCTTCAAGTAAGTTAAGAGTCTAGTAAATAATTTATAATCTAAATATTTTCTTTTTTAAAAAATCTCCAGACCTGGTTGGTTAAATTTAAAGTCAACTTAATGTGCAGAGAATGTGGTGTGGTTCTTGTCTTCCTTCACATTTCATTCTCTCTTTAGCACAATATACAGTATCTCTCTTACTTCATGCTGCGTTCTTCTCATATACATTTGTATTTATTGTAAGGATCCCCATTAGCTGATGCCTAGACGACCAGCTAGTCTTCCTGGGGTCCAAAACAATATTAAATCAGACAATATTAAAACATTTCATGACATACAGAAAAGAAAAGAAACATAACCATATCTGGTAATAAATAAATAACAAGAAAGTAACCACAAAAACAACAAAAAAAAAACATATGTTTATATATTACAGTATATTACATAGCTAACATCAAGGTAGCACACATAGACAAAGAAGAAAAGCTAATATTTTCAACCACAGAATAAGATAAAATATTAAACCTCAGGATGAATGATTTAAGTGAAAATTTAAAATGTACTTTTCCTGTGATGAAATGTATGTTACCTGGGATGTTAGTCCACAAAGAACTTGCTCTGTAAATGAACATTTTTTTGATGAACAGGGCCACCAAAGCACCAAGCAGAGCTGGAATAAAATCCTAAAACACACTCTGACTCCTTCAATGTCTACACTCTCTTTAAATCATCTTAAAACATCAGACAACTGATTGCTTTTTGTGGATGTTTTCCCACTATGACAAGTCAAATGTTTTTATGGTTTAGTTTAATGCACATGTAACGGATTATTCAACTGATTAAAAAACATGTTATGAAAGTTTCTATGCACACAAGTAGGTGATGAAAACCATTTCTCTAAAAACAATGGCAAGTTAATTATTGCAGTCTGGCTCGCTGATTTTACCCACAATTTGCATTTGAAAAAGCCCCTTAGTGTTGTCTAACACACTGATGGGCATATTTCCTTCTTCCATGTGAGAATGAAAACAAAACAACCTCCGGTAATACTCCCATTACATTGTGTATTTTTTATTGATAAAAATCTCATGCTCTCATGTGACATTTGACTTTAAGGAAGTTTCAGTTTTCAGCTCTAATCATTTCCTATAAATACATGGTACTGCCTCTCTGTCTCTATATTCAACTGAATCATTCTGTGTCATTGTTAAGAAAGCATGATGAGCAATGCATCTACAGCACATACATTATAAACACTCTCTGTCTCTGTCTTACCTTCCTGCAGGGCATCCTTCATGATAGACGCCCCCCTGGGTGGCTCCAGGCTACAGGCTGACCTGAAGAAAGGCTGGACCTGCTGGCAGACCTCCTCGCCTGGGGTCGAGCCCTCCCACATCCCCCTGAAGAGCTGCACCTTCTCCTCCAGCAGAGACACGATCTCTGTGTCCTTCTGCCTCAACAGATCTGACCAGCAGAGACAGGCAAGAGAAAAAGAGACAGACCGTGAGGAAAACATTTTAGTGGTATTTGGAGCAAACTCCTCTCGGTTTTCTTTCACACAAACACTCAAAAAAGTGTTTCTCTCACCTCTCATCTCCTTGGCTTTCGTCTCCAGTTGTCTCTTGTCATCTTCCGTCTCACTGGGAATGCCTTCATCCTCATCTTTATCCCTGTCCAACCAAAGGAAAAAAAGATTTGGTTTTAATTCTAGTGAATTATGCAGGATTAAACATCTACAAACCATCATCTACAGCAGTTCAAAATCACTGATAAAATCTATGTTTACATCTATGAGTAGGGATAAAACAATTAATGTCTGAAATGAATGGACAAAGACTTTGATAATTGAATAATTGTTTAAATAATTTATCATGCAAAAATGCCACTATTTCCTGACATTTTATAGACTAACCAATTATTTTAGAAAGGATTTATAAAAAAAGAGGTCATTAGCTTCAGCCCTCTCAACAACCAATCAGTGTGAACAACATAGGACAGTAAACAGGGATTAGACAACCCTGAGAGAATGTTTGATGTATATGATGTTTGTGGTGAAAAAGAAACTGTTGTTGTTGTTTTATCTCCACCATTCCTGCCAATAGCCTGATCTCAATTTTGTATTTTGACAGAAGTCAGACAGGGAGAGAGAGAGAAAGAAAGTGAAAGAGAGAGAGAGAGAGAGAGAGAGAGAGAGAGAGAGAGAGAGAGAGAGAGAGAGAGAGAGAGAGAGAGAGAGAGAGAGAGAGAGAGAGAGAAAGAGAGAGAGAGAGAGAGAAAGAGAGAGAGAGAGAGAAAGAAAGAGAAAGAGAGAGCGAGAGAGAAAGAAAGAGAAAGAGAGAGAAAGAAAGAGAAAGAGAAAGAGAGAGAGAGAGAGAGAGAGAGAGAAAGAAAGAGAGAGAGAGAAAGAGAGAGAGAGAGAGAGAGAGAGAGAGAGAAAGAAAGAGAGAGAGAAAGAGAGAGAAAGAAAGAGAGAGAGAGAGAGAGAGAGTCCTAAATCTCTCTCCTTCCCGCTGGCTGCAGTCCAATAATCCTCTGCTTATAGTGAGCTGCCCTTGAAGCCCATCCAGCATTAGACTGTCCCTGAGTACATCCCATCCCCAGGTAGAGTAGTGCTAATCCCCCTGACAGCAAAGTGCTCTGTCGCAGCTTACCGTTTATTACTATCTCAAGAACTGGGCTGGGTCTAACTCTTGGGTTACACCATAGGTGAACCCTACGAGGCCAATACTGAATGCAAAGCACTTTGAGTCCAGTGGAGGTTATTGGTTGAAGTAAATAGACGTAGTATATGCTTTAGTAAAACGTTAAGTAAAAAATGTCTTAACTGTTCTTCTGGCTACAAAAAGCATTTAGTCATTGAAGTATTAGCATATTCCCTTTAATGTTTGTAAGTAAAAACACTGTAACACATACATAAACCCCACTTACATGGACTGCATGGCTTCCTGGATGAGCTGCATCCAGGTGTTGCGTTCGTCCTTGGAGCTGGCCAGGACCTCCATCATCTCCGGCTTCTCGATGCCTGCCGTGATGAGGAAGAGGCCGCGCTCTTCGTTTGCAACCTCCCTCACTATCAGCTTCTGCAGGGAGATGACCGTGGAGCGCTGGTCCTACAGGGAGAGAAGGGTGGGGAAGGAGGGGAGGGATTGATGGACGCAACAAGGGAGCAGAATGAAAAAAAAGATGACAGTGGGAGGGTCAGAGAGGGGGGAAGACCAATGTTGAGGATGGGGAGAAGACGGGAAAGACAGGAAGACGGGTGGGTTGAAGCAGGAGGGAGTGTAAAGGAGGGAGAGAGAAAGAGGAGAAGAAAAATTATGGGAATAATAGCATGACACAACAAGTGCAGTGAAGACGGAGGGATAGAGAGAAGGAAGCTCAGTTAGAAAACAGCAGGATTATAGGAAGTGTGAGCAGAAAGGGAAAGGGGAGGTTTAAAATGATGTGGAGTAAAAGGGGAAGAATAAGACTAAATGAGATTCTGGGTATTATGATCCACATGGAAGTCAGCTGATGTCTACAGCCTCAGCAGTGCTTGCATCCTTAAGGCTGCAAAAAACTGTAAAGCACAGTTTAGTATGCTAACATCACATACCGCTGCTTTATTTCTGCTCGATCCAATAAAACTCTGAAATCGTAACCACATCCCAACGTTTTTCCAGCAATCTTGTCTGAGGTTCGAGGGTTCAGATTTTTGACTATGCTATAAAAATAATATGATGAAATCCAGAGCCTTAGCTCTGTGAAGAAATGCATTTAAAGTTTAAATCAAGAAAAATCAAGTTGGTAGACTTGTTTTGAATAAACTTCTATCTTTGTATCTAATCCATCTGCAGCACAGCAAAGGAAACCTTGTCTCTGGAAAGAAAAACATGGCATGCATACTAAAAAAGACTAACTCTGGATGACTCCCACTTGATTCGGCTAACTCTGACTCTCTAGTAGCCCTATTTAGCTTCACAGTAATACTTTCTGTCTTCTCTCCAGGTGACCTCTGACCTCATTGCTACAAGCTGAATGTACTGTTGGTGATCCTCAGAACTGAAGCTTGTGTTGCCCAAAACTCAACCTGGTTCACATGGCTGTCATCCATTTAGAACCACATGGTATTCCTCTTTTCTCTGTCAACAGCCTCAAGTCAAAGATTTTAATGATTAAATGATAATTATCATGCCAAAGGCCTGCCTCTTGTTTTCATTCCTCCTACTGTTTGTGTGTGTTTGGGTTGTGTGTGTGTGTGTGTGTGTGTGTGTGTGTGTGTGTGTGTGCCATGCCATGAAACTGTGGGTCCTGTAAACATAGAAAAAAAACGACTCAAACCTATATGATTTATCACAGTTGGGTTAGATGCCAAGAGCCAGAACAGCTTTATTAGGTACAGCTAGCTATCTAGCCAGAGGCAGGCAATATTACACAATGGGTAATGCTAACAGCAACAGTGGGATAGGAAAATATGACAACAACAGCTCTGGCAGCGCTCATAAGATCTTTATCACTGTAGGGACGGAGGGAAAATGGATGGATGAGCAGAAAAAAGGAGAAAGAGAAGAGAGGGAGGAGAAAGAGGAGAGAGACATTTGAGAGCAGGATCCTACCAGCATGGCGAAGACATATTTCTGGTCTTTCTCTTGGAGGAAGACAAAGACGTCTGATAGTAGCAGAGCGTGGACATCTGGAGAAAAGAAGTTGTGGTTGGATAAGTGAAAAGTTCAAACCCATTTTGCAACATGTTTACAGAGAGAAAGAGAGAATTTGTAGTCCATTAGTTGGCAGTGAAGCAGTCAGTAAGTGTCTCCTTACCCTTTAGTCTTCCCTGGTAGTTCTTCAGCTGCAGCACTCCATCGTGGATCAGCCTTCTCCTCAGCAGATCCTCCCTGGCAAAGATCTGACCACTCTTCATCATCATGATGGACTTGCTGTCCATGCGGCCGTGAAAGTCCTTCAGGCGGCGTCTTTTCTCGTGGTCGTTCACCTTGCTATCAACTGCTGCGATCACCTCCTTCACAAGCCGAACGGCGTCCGTCAGGTCGTCGTGGTCTTCCTCGCTTTCTGTGTTTAACATGTGACAGTTAGAGAGGTTAGACAGGCAACATTGAGGAAGTTTACATGTACACTAATATTCCACTATTTTTCAGAACATGACAATATTTCAAATTTGATACAGGTCATGTGGTCATTTGGTAATTTCATAGCTCCAAACTAACACACTTGAACCAGATGGGTAGAGTGACACAGCTGAGGATGTGTTTATAGAAAGCAGATGGTGCAGTGACATTTTTTGTACCCATTTTGGCATTTAAGCATGACTGCATTTCCACTTGCTGAGAAACCTCTCATTGCAAGTGCCATTGCAGAGAGAAATGAAGGCCTTTTAATGGTTTAAGTAGGTGGAGTTGGACACACACACACACACACACACACACACACACACACACACACACACACACACACACACACACACACACACACACACACACACACTATATTAAGTCACCTAAACTTCTCTCGTGTGTGTTGAGTTGTGTCCCTTTCATTTTAACATAATCTTTTCTCTGACCTGCATAATTTGAAATGCACACCAAAATGTAATCCTATTGAGCTTGAGTTGTTCCAAGATCCCACTTGCATCGTGGTCTCCAAAATGTGAAGTACTTGTTTGCCACACCCACATCCGTCCTTCTTGAGAAAGGGACAACACTTCTTCATTTGCTTTCCTCTGGCAAGATTAGTGTATCTCAAATATATACACTGTTCTGCCCCTTTATCTTACATGGTCTGTTCAAGTCATTTGTATGCAACATTGGCTACACTGGCTTACCGAACACTTTCTGCTCGTTAGCTTAATTATAGGAGATATTCTGAATGCATCTTTTCACTAAAATTGCGTTCCCTTTTTTCTGAAAAGGTCCATTCAACATACCTTAATGGGATTTAAGGATGTAGAGTGTAAATGTGCTTAAACGTGAACGCTCATGATTACGTATGATTTCAGTTTCTGTCATTTTTCCTCTATTGCTTATTACATGGTATGTCTTTTTGTGAATGTATTATGGTAGTCAAAGAGCAAGATGTCAGAATAGATTAAAAGAAAATGGACACTTATTATAGAAACTGCACTGACTTTTTCCTTACAGCCCCTGAAAGTTTCAAATGTTACATATTTCTCTATATAATTAAGATGTATGACTCAATAAGCAACAGTCACAGTTACACTTTGGTACTATTTATTAAGAGTTAAACACCTAAAACTCAGCTAATTCCTCATCAGACTGTGGGTGTGGTTTTATTAGTATTGATTGACAGCACTGGCAACATAAGCAGCATTTTGCAGGAAAAGCACACAAAAAAGCACAGACAGCAACCTCTCATTTGAAATAATCAAAACCGTTTTAACTTTTGGCACACAACTGTGTGTTTATTGTATGTAGGACCCCATTGTTCAGCATAAGAAGCTGATTGAGAAAATAGGTTTCAGAATCTTTAAAGAAATAAAGCAACATTTTGAGAAATGTATTTTCTGTCTTGCCAAAAGGATTGATAACACTCTAGTGTCTGCGGTAAACTTAAGCTTCCACCAGCAGGCGGTTAGCTTAGCTTAGCAAAAAGACTAGAGACAGAGACAGAGACCGTCCAAAGTTAAACAAAATCCACTTAGCAGCACCTTTTAATGAACACTTTGTTACCTTATCATATCTTGTATGTTTAATGGGTACAGAAACCAAATTCTAAAGACGACAGTGGCAGTTTCCCCTGGTTTCGCTATAGCTTGATATTTAGCTAAGAAGATCAATGCCACTCTCAAATCAAACTCTTTGCAAATATGTGTATTTTCCAAAAATTCATTCTTCTTTTGTCAGTGTGGATTACATTTATGTGGGGGTAGATTATCTTATCTCAGTCTGTTAGCATAAGCTGCTATCGCTGCTCATGCTAATTATGTGGCTCATCTGGTTATCCAAAATGAACATTTAAAAGCTTTTATTAACTGAAAATAAAAATACTGTGATTTTCTTTTCAAAAATCTAACGAGAATAATAACAAGCAGGTCAAAGCTCAGAGTCTCCACAGTGGGACTACTTTTTACATGAAATAATTTAGAGTAAATGTGCAAGTGGCTTGTAGGTCTGCACTCTGATAAAAGCCCAACAGTGAATATGTCTCTGATATACACGTCTTGTATATATTGTGCACTTGAGTTGACATACTATGTAATATTTTCCCCAAAATGTTCCTCCTTTGGTTGTTGTACTTGAGTGCTCCTGAGCACCAACATACTATCTCTAACCATTTCCCCCAATTCATGTTATCATGTACACACAGAGGCCGACAGGAAGCTAACCTTTAGTGTGCTGCAGGATTCTCTGAATTAGCACCGGATACTTTGTTATCCTCTGGGTCACGAGCAAGATGCATTCTGGGATACCAAGCCTCCGCACAATGCTGCTACTCATCTTTTTCTGGAAAAACAAACAATAACAAGTGTTTTAGTAAAACATGGCCACACAACAGGTGGCTCTGTCGTTGCAAGACGAGGTTTCAAATCATCAACGGGAAACCTGAGAACTAACAATACAGTAATAATACTTGAGAAGGTGGTTGCTGTCATTATGGATATGACAGTTACACAGCTTTTATAGAAATGCTTACGGTAAATGCACTGATTGAAATTAAGTGCAGATGCAAAAGACAAAAAAACTAAAGAAAAGCGAGACAGAAAAAGAACAAGCTCCTCGGTTAACAACAGAACAGAGAGGTTGGTAGACATCTATTCTACAACTAAACAATCGTGCGGAAAAACAGAAATTTTCAAGTGCATGGAAAGCAACTTCTACAAAAAGTAACACTATTGTAGGACAGATTGGTGATGTACTGTACATATAACGGTCTGAAAGACTCTTACTTTGATAAAGGCCTTGAAGCGTTTGTCTTTGGTCAGGAGCTCCTTGTAGAAGTTGACGGCTTCGTTGTGGCGGCTGCAGAATCTCCCGTAAACCCGCTTCATGCTTTCACCGTTGCATCCTGAGAACTAGAGCAGAATTTAGCAGGCATGACTACACAAAACAAACACATATTTCAGTCTGGACCAAAGTGGTAAACCAACCTTACAACACACTGATATGGAATAGTTGATGGAATGTGTTTTTTAATGCGCATATTTTGTTTTGAATAAAATAGTGAGTGTTCACGCTCTCCAGGCTTCCTGCACTACCAACACAGGTGGAATTGCCTCAAAAGAGAGAAAATTAATTCATCATGTGTCATTATCCCACCCGCCCCTCCCTCCTCTAACCTGGCTGACCAGGATGTCTCCTATCCTGTTGATGATGAAGCCTCCCTCCGAGCTCCCCGCCTCCAGCTGGCACTCTCTCTTCCTCTCCAGGAGGCGGAGGAGGTGCTGCGTGTGGAGCTCCAGGAGTTCATCTAGAACGGGGAACAGCTTCTCCACCGTCTGCAGCTCCAGCTGCACCTCCTTCTGCAGGCCCTTGCTGTAGACTTCTGACATGATGCGCAACGTCCGGATGTGATGCATCTCCGTCTGCATCAGCTCTGAAGGACGCACAAGGAAGTGATACTTAGTCAAATAGTTACAGAAGCAGCACTCGTTATACCTTTGCACAGATCAATGCATCTACATAATTCTACCTCAGAGTTTCATAGAAGTCATGACATGCATTTGTATGTCACTGCATATCTTATTGAATCAATCTAATTTATTTGCCACCAGTAGATTCTAATCAAAATCCTCTAGCGTCTCAGACAGGATGTATCTCAATGAATATTTAAATGATGCAAACCTGCAGTCTCAATAGACCATTGAGACTTATAGATGCAACTGAAACAAACTGAAGTGAAAGTTAACAAGACATGCTAATGCCAGTTTTTCTTTTACAGTTGTACACATTTTCTCTCTACTTTAAATCACATAAAATATACATCTTGTCTACCCTGATCACTTGTTTCAAGTCATTTCCATTATTTTTGATTAAAAAATAGTAGTAGTAGAGAACACCAAACAAAAACACTAAACTGAAGAAACACTGAGCAGCTGCAGTTTTTTTTTTACTTCTTAAACATTTCCTTAATTTTCCATTAACTTTTTAAGATACAATTTAAAATCATATGTCGGTGAATCAAATGTACCATAGATGACGTCCTGTTTCTTCACCAGCTCTTTGTCCAGCTGCTGCATGTACTGCTGCTCCGCACATAAACTCCACGAGTCAGCTTCCAGCTCCTTGGAGTCTGCCTCAAACTCCCCCATCAGCTGGCCGTCCATCATCTCCGTCCCTGCACCAACAACACAGCTTTAAAGCTCATGTTATATTTTCTACAACATTTGATGTGTATACACAGCTTTGATTTGTTTTACTAAACAATTATAACTTTCAGGGAAGAGGCTCAATTTTATTTTAGAATATTTCTTTATGTTGCTCTAGTCGCTGTTTAAATAATTTTTTGACAACATTTTGTAAGTTAAGTTAAATCAAAACAATCATTTAAAGTTGCTATATCCCATTCCTAAGCTATACAGTATATGGACTAAATGTTATTTTCCTGAATGGTTTACTCACACTGACAATGTAATTTTGTGTTCAGATTATTTCATTCTTCACATTAGTTTTGAAATGAATAATATTACTGTAATATGAACATTATAGGGAAAGAAGCAGCTATCTTGGGTAGTCAAAACAATGGTGTGTGTGTGTGTGTGTGTGTGTGTGTGTGTGTGTGTGTGTGTGTATGTATGTATGTATTGACCTTCATCAGTGAGCGATTCCATGGACTCTGTGACCTGGTTGGTTCTGTTGAGGGAGTCAGTAGACTGGGAGAGATACCGCAGGCCTTTAATGGGCATGTCGTCAAACACCGGACTGAATGGAGAGATAATAATAATAATAATAATAAAAAACAGACAACTAGTTACAACCACAAACAGCCATTAATCTGAGTAAACACACATGGTGCACTGTATACGCAGTGGTCAAATAAAGTGTGAAGAAATCACACAAATGGCTTCAATACAAAAGGTTAAATAGCAACAGAAACAAGCATTTAAATAGAAATGTGATTATTTGAGTGTCCTTACATAGTTAGTTACTTACGCACACACACACACACACACACACACACACACACACACACACACACAGCTCACCCAGCGATGTTGCTTATGGAGAGACTCTTGGAGAGGTTGTTGCCATGGAAAGTCATGATGCTGGTGTGTCTCCGTGATGGGATCATCAGGGAAGAATGGTCTTCAGGGGACAAGATGGCAGACCAGGGACGCTCCCTTGTCCCACCAGCTGGTCCAGAGACAGATGCATTACAGGGGATAATATTGTACTCATCACTGTGTACTATATGAACAAGTAGGCCAGTCCTCATTTTTATCTAAAAAATATTCTCATCCAGCTGCCTGATTTTAAACTTTTCACTTAAGTCTATCTAGTGATTGTCTCTGATGCTCTATTGTGTCTGTCTATATTCTTTGTATGTGTCTGTCCTTTTGTTGTGTCTGGTTATGTGTGTTTACGTTCTCTCTGCTGCACTCGTTACCTGGTTGAAGAAAGGTTATATACAGGGCAGTGAAAAGAAGCCTGCAAACCTTCCAACAACCACAGGAGATCCTAAGAGTGTCCCTGAGAAAATGATTTAAACTGGCTGGTTTGTTTACTCCCAAATGTGCTGTAGTCTTAGGAGCAAGAGAAGTTCTATCGTTTGATAGAGAAGTTCTTCTTTTAATCTAGTAACCCTTTAACTGTTCTAAAAACATACTAAATCTGGAGATACTGGTGGTGTTGCCAAATATATGTAATGTTTCTCTGGGAAATCTGCACAGATGTCTTGCCTACTCACTTTGAATCATGGCACAAGAGCTAGTAGCACCATACTGTTTGTATTTCCTCTTCTGGTGAGGAACCCTAATTTTGACTGTCTCCATTGACCTTACAACAGCCCTAAAACATTTTGTCAATGTACAAGAAGTCATTTACCGAACTTGGTTTAGTTAAGCTACCTCCAATTAATTACTACTCAAAAAAACAAAACGCGTAATGTTCAAACAGCTTCATTGTGCATTTCTGCAGATAAAAACTGGAAATGAAGATTTTAAAGAGTTTGGTTTGACACTCACATTTGTTCCTCAACGTGACTGTAGGAAAAGAGCTTGAATCTGGTACTGCAAACTGCTGTTTGGGCAACTAGCCAGAGGAGCAGAGAATAAAAGCATAAATGAGGAGATCAAATCAATATTGGCTGCAGGACAGCAGAATACTAGAGAATCAGCGGAGGAGTTACTCTGAGGGAACCTTTACCTTCATCTTCACCTTGGCACAAACAGGCAGGCTGTCCCTGCAGCTCTTGTGGACGGAAGCATTACAGTCTGGAAAGAAAAGCAACAGAACGCTCAGTGAACACTATGAGCATGGTGGGGATGGAGGTGGTGGGTGTTGAGGGTGTGTGTGGAAAGGTGGGGGCTAGAAATTCTGACTGGTTTTCATAGCCGGCCAGGAAACTCCACCAGCCCACTAATGAAAGCCAGACTGGAGCAGAGGCATGTGATGCAATCGAGGGGTAATACTGCTCGTGGACGAAGGAGAAAGAAAAAGAAAGATGAGGAATGACACACACATAAACACTGCATTGCATGGGAACATTTCAATTATAAAAACATTCCCAAATCAGGAAAGGGTCATCATTTAAGACTGCTAAAATAGGAGCTGCTCTGTAATCTTATCCTGCAGTCAATGAAAGAATTTAATTCCCATGACAATACTTTGTTCAAATGTCATACTGTCAAATCGTTTCGTACGACTTTGCAGCAACGGTTGATCAAGAAGGGAGAGAGGAACAAACAACCATCTCTTGTTGTCTCAAAAGCTAGCCTCACAGATTCCACTTACTTTCATATAGGCATGTTTCCAAAGGACACAAGGGTTTTAAACCGACATGTTGCACAAGTGAAACCCAACAGACCTTGTCATCCATGCTAACTTGCGTACAACATTTCCGCTCTTAGGATTACATCAACACACTTACGCTCTGAGTCAGGGTGAGACAATAATCCTGTGTAATAAGTCAACACAAATAGAAGGGTAGCAACACTTTCAGGGCTTCTATTGTCACTTCCACCTAACACCTGAAAAGTGTACATATATACTTGTGTTACTGTAAAAGAGATTTGGATAAAAGTATCCGCCTAGTAGATTATGTGATTTATATCTAATTAGGATCCGCACAGTAAAACCAGCTACAATTCCTGCAGTGTTTTTCTCCTCTTAAATGGTTTTATTGGGTATTGTACTGCTTTTTGTGGACGTCTAACTAATTCCAGCTAATGCCAGACAAAGGATCACTGTATTTGTCTGTTGAATGGACACCAGCCAGACATCTGCGAGGATAAACCTCCTGAAAATACCCTCAGAACTGTCTGGGGCTCCAACAATACGAACCAGGCCAATTGAACACAACAAGAGCTGTTTTCTCCAGCTGGAAGTATCTGAGGCAGATTGTGACCATTGAGAGGATCGCTGTGATCCATCGCAGAGCTGGTTTCTCCTTTTAAGGCTTTTTTTTAGGGTTGCGCCAAAGGCTTGTGCAATAAACTACATCCTCTTTAGGGCTGCTGCTGCTGCTGTTTCAGTGGGAAACAATACAAATACCATTGTGTTGTCTGTACTAAAAGCCTGACTGGGTTACATTAGAAGTAGCCCTTCAGAGAGTTTCACTACTTCAAACAAATCATGAAGCTGGCATAGCCAATTATGAGTGATTCTGCTTTAACGACATTAACGACATTACAACACACACGCTATAGAACTGGGCATCACTAAGGGCGTTTTCACACATGAAAGTCCGAACCAAGGTTCATGTTTTTGTTACATTGTCTACATTTGATCCGGTAAGTTTTGGTTTCACACTGCAGTTATGCAAGCGCACTAAAGATATATAAGTGACAAAACAAAACTACGTCCTGTCGTCATCACATACGTGAGCTGCGTCTCCAGATACTTATAATTGATTGGTTTGTAGACGGGCTTCCTCGTCCTCTCATATCCTCTCTCTGGGTCGGAGTTTTTTCAGCTGACTGCTGCTCTCCTCTACTGCCGCGGCTCTTTTTGTTTTGTTGTGATGTTGAGAAGCAAGACACTGGAACTTTCTGGAGAATTTATTCAGAGACAAACGGAAACCTACACTGTACATTTACTACCACTTAACAAATAAACTGCTGATGTATTCTCTGCTCTGATAGCCGACAGCTGTCTGCTCTGAGCGTAGTCACCGTCACTCTCTCGTGTAGCCTACACACTAAGCACCAAGCTATTCCTTAAAGGAGCTATTCCCCGGTCTGGTAACACAAGGAGAGCCTGCCAGAGCTTCTTCTATTTGGTCCGAAAGTCCGAACCATCCAAAAAATGCTTTCACACTGTAAACGAACCGGACCATGGTTCAGTTTGGTCCGGACCGAGACCACCTCTTTTGGTCGGACCAAAATTTGGTCTTTTGATCCGGACCGTGGTCCGGGGGAGGTTTCACACCTCTAATTTTGGTTCAGATCAAACTGAAAAGTCCGAAAGTCCGGACCAAATGAGGTATGTGTGAAAACGCCCTAAATGGCAGGCTACAGTGCAGCCCCGGACCAAGTGACGGTTTTATCCAGACCCATGACCTATTTCTGATAAATTAAAAGGAATAAACAATAATCTTCACGGAGCGTTGTTTTTTACAACGGACTGGACCATGGGCACAGCTCATCCAGATAGAACGGCAATAACTTCAGCCAATCAAATTAATTGTTTACTGTGTGCAGACAGTTGGCGAGAGAGAACAACAACGTAAGAGAGATGACGGCAGAAAAACTCCCTGCTACTTCCTGGCTACAGACTGGTCTAACCAGAGTAGCACGTTTGGATTGACTTAGAGCTGAGTCAGCTTTCTCCGTTATGAACATTATTAATACCATGTATACCTTTCCAGGTTCACTAGTGAGCACCTACACATGTGCATGATAATGCACATGTGTAGGTGTAGGTAACTCCATTCAAGATTCAAACTAATAGCAGGGCAGCCAGAGGCCCATTTCTCTCACTAGGAAGGGAAACAGAAATGTTAATTAAATTATAAAAGAGAAAAAGGGGCTGCTCAAAGATAGCTATTTGTTTTTTTATACAAGTTCAATGTGTCTATATGTTAAAAGTTGTAGGGGTTGGCTGGAGGACGCCATTCAGACTACATGAGGTTCAGACCAAAGCTGGGAGAAGATTTTAGTAACCGGACCTCTGTGAATTTTCATTGAATATCCCTGTCATACAACATTAATGATGTAAATTATTAATGTTTTCTGATGCTTTTAAAACTTTATTTACATCAGCAACAGTGTAAGCAAACCTATATTTCTATTATAATCAGTTCACTAACAAACAAAATAAAGTTTTCTTTGTCCATAAATAAAATTCTTTAAATAACATATGTGGATAAATCTATACAATATATGGTTCCAAAGTACGGACTGAGCCTTTCTAGTAAGTCGATGTGATCTCCCGATTAGCATGATAATGCTGATGATGTATGTCTGACTACTGTCACTAAACAAGGAGCTTTTCGTCACAACTCCAGCTTCTTTTTTCTCCTTACAGTATATTCAATTATGTGTGTCGCCAGCAGTGCAGAGAGACTAGCTTATTTTCAAATAAGAAATTAATCTACAATAACATGAATTATTTTAATAATGGATCACAACAATTAATGGGCTTTAGACAGACCTAAAGTAAAAAAGAGTCCTGATCAGTCAAAAACAAGGAAAGAACACACAGTGGAACAAAAGAACAATGAGAAAACAGAAACAGACAGACAAAGGTACTTACGTGAGCAATGGAAAGCCTCCTTGGTGTTGAAAGCCTTATTGCACTGGAAGCACTGGGCTGCCTGCCCCCCCGAGCCCACTGGTGTGAAAATATGACCATTAATTGCCTTCTTGTCCTTCTCCTTGCCCTCCTTCTCTTTCTCCCTTTTCTCTCGATCCTTTTCCTGCACAAGTGGAAGTATCATAGTCAGGAACACTACAAGGAAAGGAATGTAATTACTTCATCTTTGATACCAGCCAATTAGGAATAAAAAGACTGTGCTGAGTTGCCTGTAGAGTGACACACATTGACAAAATGTCTTAGCATTTAGCTAGTTGCTTATGTTAATAAATTCAAATCTGAATCCAGCAGAGCAACATTATTACTGTGATGTACTACACAGCAGGGGGCTTTGCATATTAAGTGATGCATTACTTATGTTTCATTAAGAGACCTTTTTTGAATGTAGTAAGTCGTCGTTTCAGGGAGTCTTTGCTGTTTTATCTCATTTAAAAACAATGTGATTCTCATTCTAAAACTCTGATATATATTTTTTACAGGATTACTTGTAGGGGTTTACAATGCTGCAGATGACGACAAGCAGTACATAACTGTGATAAACAATTATAGTTATGGTACTAATTTAATATTAATATTCCATATTGTGTTGTTCTCTCAGCTACTGTTAAGCTCTTATTCAAACCATCTTGTGATGAATGAGCAGGGAAGACTTTACTGTGCTGAAAAACACTTCTGCTGGATGCATGACTACTGACGGAGACACGCTGTCTGGGAATCAAATCTTTGACCTTTCCATTACAGGGCGGTCTTTCTGTTGCCTCCGGATTAATGGACGAGGTCATCCTCAGCTGTTGGTCATCTCTGTACACTGAGCTGAATCACAATGCCATAAAGTGATGCCGAGAAGAACAGAGCTCTTATTCTTTTGGACTTGCATCACAGAGCCTCCACCCAAACCCAGAGGAAATGGGAAAATGGAGTTTCCAGCTCGTTTTAATAGCCGGCCCTGGGCCTCTTGGTTTGAGGGGACCACAAAGTTCTGACATACTAGAGCTCATTCTGTTCAGTTGCTTCAAGATATCATGAGGCTGACTGGAACACAGCAAGTCTGCAAGTTTTATAGCCATTACAACACTTAGCATTCATTCTCACTTCCTGCAACAGCTGTCTAACCGCAAGGTAAAACACATCTACGAAAGTGTTTCTCAGCACAATAACCTTTTAAATAATCTTTTTTTTTTTTAGATATGCTTGATAATATCTAAAAAAAAAAAACACTGACAATTCTCTGCACAATTATTTTGGCTACACGCATTCAAAACAGGAGAAGTTATGACATCAAAACCAAAGATTGAAATAATAAGACGTTTGAGTGGAACATACTGTAACAGGCAATGACTTCACTGGAAAAAGACATCAGCCCAGAAAGTAACACCAGCCACTTTGAACATGATAATGTGACAGTCTATTTCACTACAATTTGACTGGGAAACCAGAGCATTCTCTTAGCCTACCTCCAGCCAACCTTTCCATTTCTTTGAGAAACCATGGCTCCCTGTGAATCTCCTGCATAACATCCTTGGCTGCGGCTGAAGCTACTACCAGCACGAGGCTCTTTTATGAAAGCTGCGATGAGGAAGTGACTGGCTTGCTACAGGAGGGACTATTTCTGCAACGACCGAAGGGGTACAGACACTATGTCAAAATGACCTTTGACAGGGAGCAACCAGCCGCAGGGTTGGTTTGCTCCTTCAGAATCCTGTCACTTTAAAAGCAAAGCGAAGACTGAGGTAAGAGATGAGATAATAAAACCACAGCTTACTCTGTCTTCCTGTTTAACTTCCTGTTCACCCCTCTGTGTCTCTTTGCAAGGGCTGCACAATTACAGACTGCAAACACTCGTTTAAGTACTGTAACTATGCATGGTTCCCTTTAATTCCCAAATAGGACTGTTTATCAGTGTACATTTAAATTCTAAATAATGACAACTATTTTTTTTTGCAAATCAGATTAATGGTTGTCAAACTACAGTATGCCACTCGTGCGATTTTTAACGTGCAATGCTGAGTTTTGTGATTTATGAATTGCAGTATTAGGACTTCCAAATCCAATGTAGAATGACGGAAGTATTCTTTCTTACATGTCATTTAGCAACTTACAATTGCTATATATGTCAGAGGTCGCACACCTCTGGAGCAACTAGGGGTTGAGTGTCTTGCTCAGAGACACATTGGTTGATGCATCACAGTGGGAATCAAACCCTGATCTCCCACACCAAAGGCATGTGTCATATCCACTGCGCCATCAACCCTTTCTTTTTTCTTTCACCTGATAGATATAATCAGGGTTATCATCGCTTACAATGTAAAAAGAAATGACTATTATATTCTCACTAGAAAAAAACCTTTTGCAGGTAAATAACTTGACATGGCTCTGTCAGGAATAAAAGATAACTTTGGTACATCTTAAACTAGTCGAGTGACCAGAAACTGTTGCGATCTGAAAAATAAACTGACTGGGAAAATCTGAAAGGGGGAAGTTACAAGAAAAACTGACTTGCCCTGAGGCAAGACACAGAACCCCCAACTGTTAAACTGGAGCTGTTCAGAGGCCAACAGAAGAAGATGCACAGGGCAGCTCCCAGTGTGAATGTGGAGCAGCATGAGGCTGAAAAGCAGCCTGGTGTCCAGTGATCCTTGCTTGAAGGAATACATGTTTAAGGAGGAGAAGCCTATAAACAGAGGCAGGATTTTATAGTGAAGTATAGTAAGTATATTTTTAAAAACTGTACCACCGTTTTATTAAGGATAAATAAAAACTCCATGTTCCCTCACCCTGGTCTTTTTGTACATCTTGTTCTTGAGGTAGCTGAAGGTGCGACTGACTTTGGTCACACTCTTTCCCTCAGTGTCGCTCCGCAGAGGGCCAGGCTCCTCCTCTGATATACTGGTACACGCACGCACGCACGCACACGCACGCACACACACACACACACACACACACACACACACACACACACACACACACTTTTAATGTTATCCTCAAACAGCTGCCTTCACAAGGTTATCTGTTAACACATTCCAAAAATGGTTACAGCACTATAAAGGTTCCATGGAGAACCATTGCTGCTTACCTCTCCACACAGTTTATTTATAGGACTATAAAGTTCCCAGCTGCAGTAAAAACCTTAACAACTATTTTCTGGTAAAGTATGTGTGCAGAGTTGGACTGACCTGTATGCTAGGGACCCAGAGGCGCTGGAAAACGACCTCATACCTGGAAAGAAACAAGAGAGGAAGTCAGCGGTAGGACAAAGATTTGCTTGGTAAAAACAGCTTTTTTTTATTCATTGGTATTTGTCTCAGGTGGAAATTCTTCTTCCTCCCGCTATTAAAGGCGATGGAAATCTCTGTTTACGGGTTGACCACACTAACCACCAGGTCATCCTGCTTTCCCTGAATATTCAGTAAGTGAATGAACTTACTGACCTAACGCTGTGTCTACACAGGAGGCGTTTCAGCCACGTTTTCGCCATCCGTCTCACCTGTGTCTCATGGAACAGTTTTTGTTTCTATTTTCTCAACCAGACACAAGCCAGAGCGTATTTTTACTCTTCATGTCTATTAGTTCTTCTGTTTTAAGCACGGAACTAAAGTGATTGTGTATTAGGCTCTGAGTGCTGACGAAACACTGGTGACCTACAGCCTAATAATGTGCCTGAATGCATCCTGTGTAGACACACAGAGCACTGAGGCTGCCGTGCTGCTCCGCTAATGTGCTGCTCACACCACGCCTCCTGTGTAGACACGGTGTAGAGAACCATTCCTGTGAACAGAGTGTTGTTAGTTTTAATCCTGGCTGCAAGAACTAGGCAAAGAATTGAATAATCCATGTCCTACAACAGCTGCCTTTAAAGTCATCGAGCAAAGTATTTAACATTAGGTGCTACTCTCATGGAAGCTGTGTAGAAGCCAAAAACAAAATGACTCTGGCACCGATGAGGGCGGCCAGCACTGAGGCCAAACGTTGATGCTGAAGTGCTGCCTTTTGATCCAGTGCCATTAATGGCTGCTAGATATGAGCTCCAAAAAACAAGAAAAAAATTTCCTGCAAGAAATTATGCTCTCAATATTTGATCACATTTAATTGATTCTGCCTCGCACATCATCACACAAAGCCATGACGGTTGTAGCGAGCTTGTGTTACCCAAGCTCCACCCAGGCTCCTCTATTAACCAAACATGGCTCCACTGACTGCCAAACTGTTGGGATTTTTCAATTAATCTCTCACCTAGTTGTATTTTTTATATGATTGCACATAATATAAAGAAAAAAATCAAAGTGTACACTGCAGTCTTTGTCAAATAATCACCAAAGAGTCTACTTATTTGATATCAGTTAAACATAGGCATGCATCCTTTCTACAAAACAACTCTGCTTCCTTCTCGACAGTCATTTCTTCCCAATATTCTGAATTACACGCAAATATGCAAAGTATTTCTCTGCATCAGAAAGTCAAACCCAAAACAGGATAATGAGGGCAAAGTTTTTTCCTCAAGGAGACGGAGAACACTAATGGAAATATCTCACAGATAAGAAAAGGGAAGGCTCAGTGTCTTTGACTAAAGGTGACAGGCTCCCATTTATCTGGAGGACAGTTCACCTGCAGTGTTTATGATTATTATTTTTCCTCTTACTCTGGTGATTGTGTTTCATGTTTGCAAAGAGACAAAACAAAGACTAATCTAAGTAAATATACTGGGCTGGGTAGGGGACAGAAGAAGCTGAGGTCTTATTTAATGTCACCAA